>NC_037678.1:46325998-46547356 GCF_003255815.1 Theropithecus gelada | reverse complement strand
AAGAAAGAAAGAAAGAAAGAAAGAAAGAAAGAAAGAAAGAAAGAAAGGAAGGAAGGAAGGAAGGAAGGAAGGAAGGAAGGAAGGAAGGAAGGAAGGAAGGAAGGAAGGAGGGGGAAGAAAGAGAAAGAAGAGAGAGAAAGGGAAAGGGAAAAGGGAAGGGAAAGAGAAAGGGAAAGGGAAAGGGAAGGGAAGGAAGAAGGAAGGGAGGGAGGGACAGTGAGAAAGAAGGAATAGAGAAAGAGGGAGAGAGGGGAGAGAGTGAGGAAGGAAGACCTGGCAAATGTGCTATCCCTTGATAACTACATCAAATCTATTTCCCCAAAGTATCTGGTCACAATCTTCAGTGAAAAGGCCCAAGTAAGGAAAAAGAATCTGGGTAGAAAAGTTTAAGCTTAAATTTTGCAGTATGTCAATAAGGGTGGTGACAATAATGAATGACTAACATTTATTTAATGCTTATGATATTCATTCATGGATTAACTCCCATAACCCCTACACCTGCTCAACCACAGAGGGCATGAGGTGGTTAATATAGAGTTAGAAACATCTGTGAGACAGGTCCTCTGCCCTGCTTCTCAGCTTCACAGTTTAGAAGCAACTCTACCACTGGTTTGTGAAGAAGGATGAATGAATGACTCTCAGAAGCAGAAAGTGAGTCAGAAACTGTGAAGAACATGGACTTGGGCCCTCATGGACCTTGTTTTGGATGCTTCCTCCATGTACCAGATCATGACTCTAGGATAATTACTTTAACCTCTCTGTGACTCAGTTTCTTCATCTGTAAAGTGAGTGTGGTCTTAGCTGATTTTTAAGATTTTTGTGAAGATTATTTGAAATAAAATGTATAAAATACTTGCTAGGGACCTGCACATAGTGTTTAGTTTTTAACACTTCCATAAAGTCATAGAAATGTACTTTCCCTCTTGTCCGTAATTGCACTCTAGGGATTTCTTTTCCTAAGGGAAAAAAAAAACAAAAGAATAAAACTATAGGCACAAAGATATTCCTTGGAGGATCATCCATATTTCTTTTATTTTTAGAAAAGGATTAAAGATGCTTGTTATCTATAATAGCAAATAACTGGAATCAACCTAATTGCCCAACAGTAATGTAATATTGAAGGTAATTATGGAACATCAATATGATAGAATATTATGACATTAAAAATGATAATTATGAAAACAGCATAGTGACATGGAAATGGGTTTTGGTATAATATTATACAAGAGAAGTAGAATGCAAAATGCCATGTCTGCTCCATGATAATAGGGACTATGTCAGTCTCTTTCATCACTATATAGCCAGCACCTAGTACAGAATAAGTGCTGGGTAAATATGCATTGAATGGAATATAAAAACATATGGACCAGACTTGAAAAGTGAGATGCAAATGTATGAAAATGGTAATGATGGTATTAAAGCAAGTTTTGTTTGTTTCTGTTGTTAAAAATAAAGGAGACAAGAAAGGGATGGATTGAGGAAGCAAAAAGAGTAGAAGGAAAGAAGGGAGAAAGGAAAAGAGGGAGGGAATGAGGGAGAGAAGGAAGCAGAACAAACCTAAAGCTCTTCTGTTTATGATATTGAAAGCTATTCTAATATAATGGTTAAAAACCTAGATCTTAGAGTTGCAGGGACTTACATTTGAATCTGAGATCCTACTCCTGCCCTTTGCCTACCTGGACAAGTTGGAGAAAGTCAGTAACCTCTCTTAAATCTAATGCACAGATTTTAAATAGAGCCACTAACAGTACCAACCTCTTGGGAACATCATGGAGATAATTTATGCAAAGCACCCTGAATGACACATAATAGACAAGCAATCATAGTCATTGCTTTTAATATTACCATTAACATCATTTTATAATCATAAAAAATCTGAGCTGCTAACCCGTAGCAAAGAAAACAAATGATGATAAAACTCTCCAATCAGACTCCCAGAAAAGTGCGCTACAATGCTACCAGGGGACGTTGGTGCTGACCAACTGTCCTGAGCTCCTTAGAGGGATCCAAGAGAGGGGCGTAGACAATTCCTCCTGTTTCAGGGATCTTACTTCTCACAGATTCAGTGAACCAAGGCATTCTCTCATCAAAAAGTTTCTTGCACAGACCAACTGCAATGGCTTCATCCATAGAAATAATTAACATGTGTCTGGCAACCTTTACTGATACTTGGTTTACAAAGCAGTGACCTAGAGATAGGGCATCTCTTGCAGATTAATGGCTCACAAGGGTCATTATTGGTGCAAAGACTCTTCCAGGGGTTACTGTTTCCTTTCAATTGGTTGTTAGCCCATAGTTTCAACTACCAAATGCTTCATGCACACAAGGGTCTCCATTAGCAGCTGGGAAATGTATGCAGGAGCAAGACTTGCCTTCACACACTGCAGTTTGCATTTTTCTAAGCAAAGAGAATGGGACTTAGTATTGAAATCAAATGTATAGTTATGCTGGAAATCTTCACAAAAAAACATCCTCTTCTGCATATACCCAGTACAAGGTCTGTGTCACCACAGTTGGGATGGCTTGCTGCTTACCCCAAATCCATTCCCTGTTTCTTCTCTGTAACAGAACACCAATTATATTCTGAGTGAAATTGTGCCCAGTCAAAAGATGACATTTCCCAGCTCTCCTTGTAGATAGGGATGGCTCCAGACCTTGTAAGACATCTGGGAAAGCCCTTTCTTGCCATCTTTTTCCATCTTCCTTCCTGGCATGGAGACATGATAGCTGAGTGTCCACAGGCACATGTGGCCTTAGGAAATATTAAAGATGGCAGAGTCAAAACCTGAAGGATCCAGGGTGCCTGCTGACTTTTGGAAGCTGCTACATTAACCCTAATCTGCTTACCTCCTATCCTTTTTTATATGAGGAAGAAAAAAAACTACTGTCAAGCACTGTGCAGGGCTCAATGTCACCTTACTTGTAAAACAACAAGTGAGCCTGCCACAGTTTCAAGGATTCTGGCTGAAGACATGAGATTCCCAAGTCCAAGACAGAAGAGTTTATTACTTACAGCGTAGCAAGCAGCATGAGCCCCGTGGTCGGGTCAGTTGACCACTGCCTCCCAGGTCCCAGGAGCCAATGAGGAGCAGCCATGGGAATTCTGTGCCTAGCCAGCCTTGCCTCATACCTGAGGAACCAACCACTTAGAAAACCCTGATTTTTTATAATGCACTGTGAGCAAATGTGTCCAACCTTTACCTTGTAAGAACACACTATCTTTATTACACTACACAGCAAACAAGTCTATTCTCTGCCTCAGAGGGAGCCACTATCTCTATCTTCTAAAGCTGTTTGCAACAAATGTTCTGGAGATGACACTCCAGAACAAAAGCTGTCAGCGCCTCTGCTCCCAGAACATGGAGAACCGCCTCCCAACATCATCTCGTTTGTGTAAGCCACTGTTATTTCCCATCTACATTGTTGGCTGCAGAGTGAAATCCTCACCAGTTCTATCAATGGCTGCACCTTCTTGTCGTTTGCCTTGACACATAAGAGAATCTCAGTCATGTGACTCTTTAATAGATTCAGAGGCCACATAAGGTAGAAAAAAAACCAAGCTAACTCTGGAACCAAACTTCTGATCCGAGTCCCACTTCTCATTAGCTATGTGACTTAAACAAGTTACTTAACTTCTCTGAGCTTGGTATTCTTATCTAAAAAATTGGAATAATAAAAATAGCTACCTCGTGGTACTGGTGAGGATCAACTGGGTTAATACACATGAAGTACCTACATAGGACCTGGCACAGTCATATGTGAGCTGTGAGTAGAGAACAGTGTGGTGATCACAAGCACAACTTTGGAATTCTACAAACCTGAGTCTGAATCCCAGCTGCACCACTTATGAGCTAAAGGAGTGGGTGAGCATCTTAACCACTTTGCAGTGCCTTTATCTGTGACCCAGCATGCTGCCCTCAGAGAGCAAAAAGGTTAATGCTTATAGAATGTTTAGCACAATCCCTGGAACCACTGAAAACTCTGCAAACCAGCTACTGTTATTGCTATTATTGTTCATTCTCGAGTTAGATTTAAAACTCGTTCTTTAATCATTTTGAGACACCAGAAGACCCATGTACTTCTTACTTTACCACTGAATATTTTAGTCAGACATTATTAAATTTCTCTGATTGCAGACCCCTTTAATCTTTTGGTTTCATTTTGACGGAGGTCATCTGGGGTCACCTCAACCTCATCAAATGCTTAGTCAATTCAATTGCATCATAGAAAAATACAAGTTCTTAGAGATAACCATTTTTATGCCTCTGAATCGGTGAAAAGGAATTTGGTCTTTCTTCTTTGAAAAGGTCTCTGAACTCCATTTGTTCTAAATAATACTTTATGAGAAAGATCCAAGTGCTAATTGAAAGCATTTCATTCCCCCTATACTTAATACAAATGAGATCTGCAATTTCTCGTCTACACTAAAATCCTCCAGTGCTATGCACATTTTAAAGATGAATCTAATGTATTGAAACAATTCCAGAAATTTGCAAGTTTAAAGATTTTATAGATTTTCTTAAAGTAAGATTGATTTGAATTATTTTTAAAATACATTTACTAGAATGTCACTGTAGAAATTTCTTTCTTTCATCACAGCTTTTTGACAGGTAAGAAAGGTCTCCTTCATACTTCTAAATTAGATCCTGTAATAAATGCACAATCTTGACTTGAGACAAGTTTATTACATGACCAAAACCCCCAGCAGTAAGCTTATAATTAAGCAGTAATATTAATAGAGAGTCAGCTTGGGCATGTGTTCCAATAATGTGTAAAGTTTTGAAAAGAGCTGAACGTTAGGCAATAGAAGATTTTTCCCTTTATTAAAGTGTTTGGAATGATGTTTCATTCTAGGAAGCTCCTACAAGTGCATCTCTACTCTTCATAACTTTTTCTCAAATTCTCAAATTCACCAAAATAATTCTTGGCCTATTTCTGCTAATATATTTTTCAACGTAAAATATAGAACAGAAAACAATTCTGAAGAAATAGTCTCAAGAACTTTAAGGGCTGTCATTATTGAGCCAGCAAGTTCAGATAGCAAACATTACACCAGAGTCAGACGCAATACAACAAGAATTTATTGAAGAGTCATACAAGGGGTTCACCCTTCATCATCTGGCAAACTTCTATTTATTCTCCAAAAAGGTTCAGGTATTCTCCCCTCTAGGAAGCCCTCCCTGATTTCTTTTAGCCCACAGTGAAATAGGCATAGGCATCCCCCTGTGTCATCCCAAAGTTCCCTAAGCACATCTTGATCATTGTGTTTATCCTTCCACTTTGGTATAATTTTTTCAAAGATTTAGTATTATTATTAGTGAATAATACTAATGTTAGCTTAGAACATAGCAGGTCCTCATGTAGGTGCTGTGGCAATACAGATTTTTAAGAATTGAAGACCTCTGGCTGGACTAATCAATAAAAACAAATTTCTGATGTTATAAAATGAAATAGGTGGCATCGCTACAGTACCTAAAGAGATGTTTTTAAAGTAATATTTTGAGCAATGTGATGCCATTAAATTTAACAACTTAGAGAAAATGAACAAATTATTTGAAAGATACAAACACCAAAAAGCACTCAAGAAGAAAGTGATAACCTGAATAGCCCTATAACCCTACATCAATTAATGTTAAATTCATAGTTTAAAACTTTCCCACAAAGAAAACTCTAGGCCAGGTGGCTTCACTGGTGAAATCTATACACTCTTCACAAAACATGAGGTGAGGTGACACACCCCAAACGATTTTAGAAAACCAGCATTACTCTATTAACAAAACCAGTGAAGATATTATTTTAAAAAGAAAACTACCATAAGCATGCATACCTCATGTACGTGGATGTAACAAGTAACAAGTAGCAAAATCTAAAAACGGAATCCAACAACATGTAAGCCATGTAGAGTTCATTCCAATAATGTAAGGTTGTTTTAACTTTTGAAAAGCAATCAATGTAATTCAATATATTAACAGGCTGAAGATGACAAAACATGATCATCTTAAAAGATACAGAAAAAGTGGCAAAATTCCACACCTCTTCACAATTAAACTTTCAACAAATTAAGAGTAGACAGCAACTGGTTGTAGATGTGTGGTGTTATTTTTGAGGCCTCTGTTCTATTCCATTGGTCTACATATCTGTTTTGGTACCAGTACCATGCTGTTTTTGTTACTGTAGCCTTTTAGTATAGTTTGATGTCAGGTAGCATGATGCCTCCAGCTGTGTTCTTTTTGCTTAGGATTGTCTTAGTTATACAGGCTCTTTTTTGGTTCCATATGAAATTTAAAGTAGTTGTTTCTAATTCTGTGAAGAAAGTCAATGGTAGCTTGCTGTGCATAGCATTGAATCTATAAATTACTTTGGGCAGTATGGCCATTTTGATGATACTAATTCTTCCTATCCATGAGCATGGAATGTTTTTCCATTTGTTTGTGTCCCCTCTTATTTCCTTAAGCAGCAGTTTGTAGTTCTCCTTGAAGAGGTCCTTCACATCCCTTGTAAGTTGTATTACCTAGGTATTTTATTGTCTTGGTAGTAACTGTGAATGGGAGTTCACTCATGATTTGGCTCTGTTTGTCTGTTATTGTGTATAGGAATGCTTGTGATTTCTGCACATTGATTTTGTATCCTGAGACTTTGCTGAAGTTGCTTATCAGCTTAAGGAGATTTTGGGCTGAGACGATGGGGTTTTCTAAATATACAATCATGTCATCTGCAAACAGAGACAATTTGATGACAAACCTGACAAAAACAACCAAAAGAGAAAGGATTCCCTATTTAATAAATGGTCTTGGGAAAACTGGCTAGCCACATGCAAAAAACTGACACTGGACCCCTTCCTTACACCCTATACAAAAATTAACTCAAGATATATTAAAGACTTAAATGTAAGACCTAAAACCATAAAAACCCTAGAAGAAAACCTGGGCAATACCATTCAGGACATAGGCATGGGCAAAGACTTCATGACTAAAACACCAAAAGCAATGGCAACAAAAGCCAAAATTGACAAATGGAATCTAATTAAACTAAAGAGCTTCTGCACAGCAAAAGAAACTATCATCAGAGTGAACAGAGAACCTAAAGAATGGCAGAAAATTTTTGCAATCTGTCCATCTGACAAAGGGCTAATATCCAGTATCTACAAGGAAGTTAAACAAATGTACAAGAAAAAAACAAACAACCCCATCAAAAACTGAGTGAAGGATATGAACAGACACTTCTCAAAAGAAGACATTTCTGTGGTCAAAAAACATGAAAAAAAGCTCATCTCTGATCATTAAAGAAATGCAATTCAAAACCACAGTGAGATAACACCTCATGCCAGTTAGAATGGTGATCATGAAAAAGTCATGAAACAACAGATGCTGGAGAGGATGTGGAGAAATAGGAACACTTTTACACTGTTAGTGGGAGTGTAAATTAGTTCAACCATTGTGGAAGACAGTGTGATGATTCCTCAAGGATCTAGAACCAGAAATACCATTTGACCCAGCAATCCCATTACTGGGGATATACCCAAAGGATTATAAATCATTCCACTATAAAAACACATACACATACACATGTATGTTTACTGCAGCACTGTTCACAATAGCAAAGACTTGGAACCAACCCAAATGCCCATCAATGAGAGACTGGATAAAGAAAATGTTGCACATGGCCGGGCGCGGTGGCTCAAGCCTGTAATCCCAGCACTTTGGGAGGCCGAGACGGGCGGATCACGAGTTCAGGAGATCGAGACCATCCTGGCTAACACGGTGAAACCCCGTCTCTACTAAAATACAAAAAAAATTAGCCGGGCGAGGTGGCGGGCACCTGTACTCCCAGCTACTCAGGGGGCTGAGGCAGGAGAATGGCGTGAACCCGGGAGTCAGGGCTTGCAGTGAGCTGAGATCCGGCTACTGCACTCCAGCCTGGGCAACAGAGCCAGACTCTGTCTCAAAAAAAAAAAAAAAGAAAAAAAAAAGAAAATGTGGCACATATATACCATGGAATACTATGCAGCCATAAAAAAGGATGAGTTCATGTCCTTTGAAGGAACATGGATGAAGCTGGAAACCATCATTCTCAGCAAACTGACACAGGAACAGAAAACCAAACATCGCATGTTCTCACTCGTAAGTGGGAGTTGAACAATGAGAACGCATGGACACAGGGAGGGGAACATCATACACCTGTTGCAGGGATGGGGGATAGAGGAGGAATAGCATTAAGAGAAATACCTAATGTAGATGACGGGTTGATGGGTGCAGCAAACCACCATGACTCGTGTCGTGTATACCTATGTCACAAATCTGCACATTCTGCACATGTATCCCAGAACAAGAGAAAGAAGAGGAAGAAGAGGAAGAAGAAGAGGAGGAAGAGGAGGAGGAGGAAGAGGAGGAGGAGGAAGAGGAGGAGGAGGAAGAGGAGGAGAAGAAGGAGAAGGAGAAATAGACAGCATCACAGCATCTTAGTCATCCTGGGCTGCTATAACAAAATATCATAAACTGGGTGGCTTAAACAACAAACATGTATCCCTCATAGTTCTGAAGGTTGGAAGTCTGAGATCGGGGTGCTAGCAGAATTGACTTTTTCTGGTTTATAGACAGCCATCTTCTTACTGTGTTCTCACATGGCAGAAAGAGAGCTAGCTAGGTCCCTGGCATCTTCTTTTAAGGGTACTAATCCTATTCATGAGGACTTTGTCCTAATGATCTATCACCTTCCAAAACATCATCCCCAAATACCATCACAGTGGCATTAGGGTTTCACCATATGAATTTGAGGAAGGAAGGAACACAAACATTCAGTCCATTGAGAAAGAGAATTTCTTTAACGTGATAAAAGGCACATGTGAAAAATTACAACAAACATCATTCTGAGATGTTGACAGACTGAACATTTAACCTCAATTTCAGGAAAAAGGCAAGAACATCTTCTCTCATTACCCTTATTCAATATTTTACTGGAGATTCTTGTCATCCTAATGTTGATGACAATCCTAACAACAACAAAAAAATAAAATGTGTATGGAAGAAGTAAAAATCTGTTTATTGGCAAACGACATAGTAGAAATCCTAAGGAATCTACCAGAAATAGCTACTAGAACTAATAATGGTGAGTTTAGAATACCAAGGTTTCAGAATTCAAGGCCAATGTTCAAAAGTCGCTCAAATTTCTATGTAGTAGGACTAAACAATTGCAAACTGAAAATGTAAAAGTACAAACTAAAATGATATCAAAAATATGAAATACTTCATAATAAATTTAAGAACGCATATGCAAGACTGCAAAACATTGCTGACTGAAATTAAAGAGTGCCTAAATAAAGAGAAGGATACACCATGCTAATGGATTGGAAGATTCAATGTTGTTAGGATGTCAGTTATTCCCATACTGATCTATATATTCAATGCATTTCCAATCACATTTCTAGAGGAATTTTTATGGAAATGAATGAGCTGATCCTAAAATTTATATGGAAATGCAAAAGACCTAAAATAGTCAAAATAATTTGTAAAAATAAAAATGTCAGGGAATTTACAAAAAGCACTATAGAATTAAATAATC
Source organism: Theropithecus gelada (assembly GCF_003255815.1). NCBI lineage: Eukaryota > Metazoa > Chordata > Mammalia > Primates > Cercopithecidae > Theropithecus > Theropithecus gelada. The sequence goes on along the minus strand of NC_037678.1, from coordinate 46,537,798 downwards.
AAAATAGTGTGGCATCGCTTTAATAATAGACTTATAAGCCAATGAAGGAGAATAGATATTCCGGGAACAGACTCACACATATAAAGCCAATTGATTATCAGCAAATGTACAATTCAATGGAAAAAGATAATTCTCAACTATCTTCGGTTGAAGACGGTACTGTAACAATCAGATACCTATATTTAAAAAAAAAAACAAAAAACCTCATTCATTACCTCATAACACACCCAAAAAATAATTCAGTGGACCACAGACCTAAATGTAAGAGCAAAAATGATAAAATTTCAAGTAGAAAAACATCAGAAATAATTTTTATGATATTGAGTAAGGCAAAGATTTCTTAGATGGGACAAAAGCATGAACTGGAAATGAAAAATATTGATAAATTGAATTCATCAAAATTAAAACCTTTGTCCTGCATATTATTAATAAAATGAAAAAGCAAACCACAAATTAAGAGAAAATATTTTCAAAACGTATATGATAAAGGAATTATTTCCAAAATATATTTTAAAAACTCTTACAACTCCACAATAAGACCAAAAACAGATTTAAAATGGGCCCAATATTTAAATAGTTACCCACACTAAAAACAACATATGAATACAAAAGGAGAATATAAAAAGATATTCAACATCATTACTCGTTAAGGAAATGTGTTAAAACTCACTAAATTGTACATTGGAAAAAATACTACTAAAAAAAGATAATAAATTTAAAATACAAAATGATAGTGAGATATCACTTCATGCCAAATAAAATTTTAAACTTAAATTGAACAGACTAATGGCAAGTGTTAATAAGACTATGAAACAGTTCAAATTATTGTGTAGCATTAGTGGGAATGCAAAATATTAGTTGCCTTGGAAAACAGACTGGCAGTTTCTTATAAAGAAACTATCCATATAATCCATCAATCGTAAGACATTTACGTAAGACAAATCAAAACATATATTTACGTAGAGATGTGTACCCAAATGTTCATGGCAGCTTTACTCATAATAACTATAAACTGAAAACAACTCAAATGTCCATCAATGGGTGAACGGATGAATACATTGTAAGGTAACCATTCAACAGAGTATTACTCAGGAATACAGAGAACTAACTACTCATACACACACCAACATGCATGAGGCTCCGAAGCACCATGCTAAGTAAAAGCAGCCAGGTGTAAAAGACTACCTACTGTGTAATTACCTTGATACAAAAATCTGGAAAAGGTAACACTGTAGTGACAAAAACCCAAATTCATAATCACCTGTGGCTGAGAGTAGGGGAGATTATTTCCAAATGGGAGCTTTTGGGGATGAAAGTATTTCATGTTGCGACCATGGTGAAGGCCTCATAGTTATATATTTGCAATCTCACTACCTAACCATTGTGAACATTTCTAGTGTGTTTTCTTCCAATCTCTTTTTTCCACACTAAATGTCCTGGAATTTGTCCTAAAGAAATAATCAGAAATGCACCAACATATTAGAGTTTAAAAATTCATTAAAAATTGGAAACAAAATATGTAACAACATGAACATAAATAACAACACATCCCTTTAAGGTAATATTATTGTAGCCAATGAAAATCACATTTTCATACAATTTGTAATGACACATGGAAATAGTTATGCCACAATGTAAAGTACACAACAAGTTAGAGAATACTTTATATTCGTGTGTCTTTGTATATACAATGTATAAATAAATATATGCATAGAATGATGTGACTTCTTTGTTCTAAAACAGGGCAATGTTACCCAATCAACGTAAAAATGCCAAAAAGTTTCTAGAACTGACATTTGAAAGAAAATTAACATATGAAACGAGGTCATGCAAAATTAACTTGATCGTCCTTCTCTTCTGAGGGGTGAGGAGTGTTATTGGCTCAATAATCTGGTTGTCAGACTTACAGCAGGGGCCGTGTCCACAGTACCCATTTACAGGGGACTCTCATGCAATACAACAAATGCGACAATACATTGAGACTAAAGAAAGTACAAATACTCCAGAATGAGTATGAAAATGAACTTGAAAGCATATTTTAGGAAGTTGGGGATTTGAGAACACTAACAGTCTTCATACTATGAAGCAGTGTGGTTTCATAAAGGAGTATGGAGGATTTATAGCCACTTGAGCAAGTCATTTAACTTGAGATCTGCCTTCCTTTCTGGAAAATGGAGAACAATGCTTTCCATGATCCCTGCCTCACAGGTGTGGCAAAAATCAAAGGAGGTAACATATTTAAAATCAATTTTTAATTTACAAATCACAAGTCCAAGGTGAGGCACTGTTATTATGTGACTTTGGGGCCATTAATAATTAGCAACAACTTCACTGTGTTTCTCATCTACTGTGATAAATGCTTTCATGGCAAGGAAATAGGAAATATCTGGAGCTCACGGGGTAAACTATCTACTACTAGTTGCTCTCCCCAGACAGTGTCCAAGAGATCTGTAACCACAGCCACAGAAGTAGATGGACTAATTTCAGGATCCCATCCCAAAACGTTACCCTTCCCCAAGCTGGTATACTAGAGAGACTACTGCATGTTAAGCAATAGAGACCTAAGTTTAATCATCAGCTACATGACAAGTCATGCATTATTTAATTTCACTGAGCCCCAGTTGCATCTATTATTGAATGAGAATGCTAAAGCCTCCTCTCAGGGTTGTTATGAGGTATATATGAAATGAATGTATTGATTATCAACAGATCCTATGGCACAGATTATGTACCAAATGCATGCTCACTCTCCTTCTTGACTTAGAGTTCCAGAAATTTCTCTCATTAGTGACACTCAATGACAGTCCCTTTTACATTCAGAAGTCAGTAAAGGATTGGGGATGGATGGAGAGGGAGGTACATGTCCCCAAATATTCAGACAAAAATCTGTAACTGTTAAAAACAAAGAATAACTTCCAAAAAGTAAATATGATATATACAATAGTGAAATATCTCATAATTCTATTTACTTCAAACCTTTATTAAATAAATGGAAATGCAAAAATCAAGATGGGGGAAAAAAACTATAGTAACTTTCTCCAAGGAGAAAACAAAACAAAACAAAACAAAAAACATGGGGCTTACTGGTGTCTTCAGTTAAAAGCATGCTTGTAAAAATGTATTTTGTTGGCAGTGTTTGTTGGCAGATGCTATTCAGAACCAAGGACAGGGCAACTCTTTGGTCAAATATACTAAGGTCTGTACCAACAGGATGCTGGAACACTGAGAACAATTCTTTACACATCATCCTCATGATGATACTTTGCATCAAAACAGCACTTCATATTTTTCAAACCATTTCAAATACTTTATCATTGTCGAGGAGTATGAGGCAAGCAATGCAGATATCTCATTTTACAGATAAGAAAACTGAGTTGTAGAGAAAGAGAGAGAGCTACCAAAATGGTTGTACTGCACACTAACCCAAACCCAGACCTTTATAATTTTAGAATTACAAGGGCGATACTTTGAGGTGAAATATGCTAAGCTGGCATGCCTATGCAATTTTCCATATGCTTCAGTTATTTCTTTCATATAAGAGGCAGGGTATCACCCTGTTGCCCAAACTTGAGTACAGTGGTGCAATCCCAGCTCTCTGCAGCCTCAAACTTCTGGGCTCAAGTGATCCTCCCACCTCCGCCTCCACAGTAGCTAAGAATACAGGCATGCACCACGTCCGGCTAATTTTTTTATTTTTGTAGAGATGAGGTCTCGCTATGTTGCCAAGGCTCATCTCAAACTCCTGACCTCAAGCAATCCTCCTGCCTCAGCCTCCCCAGGTGCTGAGATTACAAGGCATGAGCCACCATACCTGGCAGAGATATTCTTTTTAAAAATAAACAACTTTAATGAACATAGTTTTAAAACTCACAATTTAGAAATTCTTTCTTTCAAATGTATCTGATTAAAAATTACTAAGAAAACAATCTAAAATCAGTATTTTAAAACTAGTTTGCATCATAAACTAGAAGAGAATGGAAACTTGTGTCAAACAATAGCCAGTCCATGAACTTTTTTGCTGTGATTTTTTAGAAGACGTGTCTGCATACCACCAGCTTCTATACACAGCTCTTTGATGGCAGGTGGCGGCAAAGAAAACAGACTTTATAGAAGTTTCTACACAATGCTGTGAGAGGCTTCCATGAATGGAAAGGAATTTCTGATCATCTAATGATGAGGAACGGCTTCAAACTCTCTTGGTTCCTGAGGAAACGTGGCTCACTCTGGCTATTGCAAACTATTTTGTTGAACAAGGGTGCAAACCAAGGTGAAGTTCTTCTCCTTTCCTTGAAGCAGAGATGACTACAAATAGAACACAGTAATAATAGGCAGGCGGGACTATTATATTCTTTTAAAAATTGGGCACAGCAAGAAGTTGATAGCTCCTAGGTAAATGTGACAAGAATTGAAAGCACAATAGAACCTAAATCCATCCAACTGCCAAACAGTAATATCCTGACAAAATTAGGTTTTTTAAACAAAAGAATGCATTTCCCCACCATCGTCTCTACCCTCCTAGTTTTCCTTCTATGGAGAGTTCCACCAACAACATCGTAATTGATTACGACTGATTGGAACTTTAGTCACTCCAAAGGCTACACTTGGCCCCGCCCCCAAGGGCCATTTTAAAGCAATGTATTTCAGCACTATGTGGTGTTCATGCAGATAGCAAGTTGTTAATAGAATCTAGGAAGATGTTCTTTGGCAGAAAATGATTTCATAGACATTTTTCATTATGATAGATGTGGTATTACAGCCGTTATATAAAATTTCAAGCTGTGTTGCAGCTTTGTCACTAGTGTTATAAATCACTCACTCGTATATTAAAGTCTGTGGAAAGCAACTGGAGGGAGAAAAAACTCTCATCTTCTATTTACAGACTAGGTATAATTTGGCATTATTCTTAAAGGTTCAAGGCAGCTTAGAGAATCTGTATTCAGTGCTTACGTGAGGATCAGGAGATCACATTCCATTACTGCTGAGTTGGGAAGGAACCATCCATACAGTGAGTTAACATTTTCTGCCATAAATCCTGATGTGAAGGTAAAGTAAGTCTGTGCTTCCAAGAGACTGGGGACAGAGAAGTCCACTGCCATTTGCAAGATAAGCTAGGAAGAGAATTAATTAAAATGAATAAATTATATACATTAGAAGCAATCGTGTGCCACCAATGCAATTTATTTTATGCAATGGAAGTATGTGTACATGTTGGTCTTTCTGTCTTTGTAGACAACCAAAATATGTAACTCTATACTATGAGATTGAGTTAAGCAAAGAAGATCCTAATTTGAGGTATTCCAAATTTAAGTATCCCTCTCTCTGAACCATATTGGAATTTGAATAATTTAAACACAGTATGGGAGGAAAAAAAAAAACAGAGAGGCAAAGACTGATCACAGAAGTACACTTGCTCATTTTTCTGTATAGTGTATACCACTTTTAGCCCTCCTCACATAGGTCAGATTCCTTATGATCACAGTGGTCTGAAACCCAATTGCTAATTGGTGGAGGTAGGGTGGGGACAAGGACCAAGGGGATTTCCCCATAATCTGCAGCTAAACCACTGAGCCAGTCGTCCTCAACAGGGAGGTCATTTTGCCTGCCAGGGGACATTGCCAATGTCTGGAGGCATTTTTCATTGTCAGAATTAGAAAGGGTTCCACCGGCATCTGACAAGTAAAGGCCATGGATTCTGGTAAACATCCTACAATGCACAGAACAGTCCCCGCAACAAAGCTTTATCTGGCCCACAATGTCACAGTGCTGAGGCTGAGAAACTGGTCTAGGGTTAACCAGGCAAACCCTCCAACCAAGAGGGTTGTGATGATCTGATCTTTTTTGATTGGTCTTTTAAGGAAAGTAACTGTGAGCCCAGGGTGGATTGTGATTCCACCTTCATTTTGATTAGTTGGGACCTCCTTCTACTATTTACAGAGATGCAAGAACGTTATATTTCTAAACAAAAGAGGCTTTCACCAGAGGAATTGGGGCATTCATCTTCCTCAATGCAGACCTTTGACTGTCCTGTAGGAAACAATGTGGAGCACAACAGCATTATGCTCTGTTTGAAGAACGTACTTTCCACTCCTGAGAAGAAAAACTATCATAGGATGGTGCAAAGGCTCAGGCCAGTCTGTAAGTGTCCCAGAAAATTCTCCGTAACTGTGTTACTAACACAATTACTGAAGGAGAAAGAATGGAAAAAGAATACAAAGAAGTGAGGGATTGAGGCCATTGCATACTAAAACTTTGTCCCAGTTAACTCTCAAAATCCTGTAATTGGGTTGTGTTTTGTATAATTTGTACCAAGGAAAACATGAAGTTCAAAGCTATTAGGTAACTTGGCCCAAGTCCCATCCCTAGTAAATAAAAGAGCTGGAATTTGGACCCAGTCTGTCTGACTATAAATTCCTTTTTTTTTTTTTTTAGCTTTGTCACACCATAGGATGCCACATTAGAGAATCATTCCTATGCTTAACTCATTCTAGATCACAGGAGCCAGTGCAGAAACTGGTGACAGACTGGGCTTACTGCTTTGAAATAATAAATTTGGTAAAAGTCAAACGTGGTTATGAAATCCAAAGAGACTCGTTGATTAATGAGCACATCTTCATCAATTCTAGATTGCGCCTGAATAGAAGCACACAAATACACACAGGCAAACACCACGATGGAAGCACAAAGCCGATGAAAGAAGAGCTGCTCTCTGACACCTCCCAGGTATCTTCTCTGCCAGTGTTTCCCAAGAGCACAGAGGTTGGATTTCCCAAGAGCACAGAGGTTGGATCCCTACATTACGTGAAGGGAAATTATTTTGTGACTTCACCCCCCCGAAAAGGGTTCTCTGATTATTTAAGAGAACCCTTAAATTATTTTAAGGGTTTTTTATTTATTTTAAATGATTATTTAACTACTCTGCTTTCCAGAAAGATTTAAAACACATACAATTTGAACTTCCCCTATGTTGTTTCAATCACGCCACCAAGAATTTCCCATTTGGTATTTTAAACCATTAGATTAATAGTTTTTGAGCTCAAATATGCACCACATCTGAGAAAAGATGTCATGCCTCTTTGAAAAAAATAATTTTCAGGGTCTCCTCACATCGTTCAAAAGACCAAAGCCTATTATTCAAAGTCCACCACTATTCGATCTCAAACCACACTCCCCAACCTTTCTCTCCACAACCCAACCAAACTACTAATTTGTTTCTCAAAGCCACCCCACATATTCTCACTTCTTCATCTGACTCTCTCCATTTATCCTGCCTAGTGGGCCTCCCCTTTCCCTCCTTCATCCTCCAGACTCAGCACTTATCTGAAGCCCATCATTCCATGGGAGCTCACCCCAGTGAATCCAATAGACACTGAACAGAAGTTTGGCCCATTCATTGAGCAACTATTAATTCAACAAGTACTAAGTTCTCTCTATGATAGTCAGTGATCTGTTTGCACACATAAGTTTGTCTGCTCCACTAGACTATAAGCTCTTTGAAAATAAAAGTATGCCTTATTTACCTCATTAACTCCAGAATAACACCAGGTCAGGCACCCAGCACATTTTCAATAATGTTCAGAACACAGTAATATTGAAGACATGATTACTTTGCTCTCTACAACTATAAGACACTGGAACTCATCCAAAAGCCCAACCACTGAAGAATGGTAAAGTAGATTAAGATACATCAAGAAGCAGAAAATTAGGAAGCATGTAAGCAATCATAACAAACACTATGGCTCCTTCTCCTCTTGCAAATCATTCACACCAATTCCCATTCTCTTCACTCTGGAAAAACTGACTTCTCTCAACTCACATCCTCACTATACCCAGGACAGACTTTTTATAAGAGCATTCACAGCATGCTAAAATTATGTTCTTATGGGGAGAAGTATAGATTTGGATGAGATACTTTCATAAGCCACTTGAATAAACAATGAACCCCAAAGAGCACTCTAGGTTATTAAGAAAAGACTGTGAAACCACCTTCTAAGGAAAATGGGAGACTTTGGATTCATATAAATATGGCCATTCAAGTTTGGTAGTAAAGCTGAATTGCTCAGATAATAGAAAAAAGAAAAAAAAAAAAAAAGGCCGAATGCTCTGTAGAGGAAGTAGGAAGGAGAAAGGAAGAAAAATGCCAGTAAGGATGTAGGAGAGAGAAATTATGGAACTCAATGAAATGCAGTGAAGGTTTTGAGGAACTTATTATCAAGCATGTGATGGAAGGCTAGCTCTCCATTGGTCTCTTGTGTTTCTGCACTGACCTTTGTCTCAGACTATCTTTCCAAGGACACTTGTATAGCAAAGAGCTTTGGAAGTTAGAGGCAGTGTCTCCTTCCAGAGCAAATGGCAGATTTGTTCATTTCTAATATAAAAAAGACAATGTTTCCCCCAGAGCAAATATCTGGCAGGCTTATTGCCCATTAGAAAATATTCAAGTTTCAGCTGAGCATGGTGTCTTGGGCCTATAATCCCAGCTAATCAGGAGGCTGAAGCAAGAGGATCACTTGAGACCAGGACTTCGAGACTAGCCTGGGCAACACAGGGAAACCTCCTCTCTTAAAAACTGAAAAAAAATAGCCAGGCGTGGTTGCATGGTGAAGCCTGTAGTCCCAGCTACTAGGCAGGCTGATGTGGAAGGATTACTTCAAGGCTATAGTGAACTATGATCACACCACTGCCTCCTGCCTGGGTGACAAAGTGAGACTTCATCTCTAAAAAAAATATTTAAAAATTAAATTCTAAAAAATTCAAGTTTCCTAAATTTGGGGTTCTTCTCTTATAATCAATGTGCTGCATGTGCAGATGTCATCTGGCTCTCTTTGTGTCACCCTGTGGGATTTGGCTCAGGGAACCAAAGCAAATGCTGATACTCTGACAATTATTATTGCTGTAAATAACAAAATGCCCTTTGTCTCTGACCCAGGAGTTTCATGTCTTCTGCTAGCATCCACGAAACTGTGGCAGGCCACACAGAAGTATAATGAGATCCAAAGATCTTGAAAGTGCGTGATATAAACACTTTCTTAAATCTAGTCTATGAAATCTTAAGTAAGTTTTGCATGGTTTACCAATGTTTCTGTTATAGATGGCTTGTTTTGGGAGAATGCAAAGAGGTTCCAGAGTCAGTGTCTAGATTGATACATTAAAAAATCAGAGAAATCACCATGTGGACAGTGGACAGTAGACCTTGAGGATACACTTAAATAGTTGAAAGATCTTTCCTATTCTGAACTTCGTGAAGGAAGAGATCGTGTTCTGTCTACTTTACAGCCCCTGTATTAGCCAAGTGCCTGATTTGACGTAGCATCACACCCAGTAAAGGCTGGAGTATTGAATGACTGAATGGCATGGGGCACCATGCTTATAATGCACCCTTGACAGTCAACACCCAAACTGTTCCTTTTAAAATATGAATCCAGTCATTTCACTTCTCTTCCCTCAACTCTTAGATGACTTTCTATCATGCTTAGAATACAAGCCTAAGCTCTTCCTAAGGCCTCCAAGGACCCACATAATCTGAGCCCTGACTCTGTTCTCTTCCCATTTATGTCCTTGCTCCCTACTTCCCATGTCCTTCCCTTAGACATCAAAATGTCTCATTCCATTTGATATGATTTGGATCTGTATCCCCATCCAAACCTCATGTCGAATTGTAATCCCCAGTGTTGGAGATGGGACCTGGTGGGAGGTGACTGGATCATGGGGACAGGTTTCTCATGAATGGTTTAGCACCATCCCTTTGGTGCTGTTCTCATGATAGTGAGTGAATTCTCATGAAATATGATTGTTTAAAAGTGTGTGTCACCTCTCCCCCATCTCTCTTCCTCCTGCTCCTGCCATGTAAGACATGCTGCTTCCCCTTCATCTTCCACCGTGATTGCAAGTTTCCTGAGGCCTCCTCAGAAGCAGAAGCCACCATGCTTCCTGTACAACCTGGGAAACTGTGAATCAATTAAACCTTTTCTTTATAAATTACCCAGTCTCAGGTATTTCTTTTTAGCAATGCAAGAATGGACTAATACATCTTTCTATCCAAATTTCACCTCATCAGAGATGCCTTCTGCAAACACTAATCTAAAAGGGCACCTCGTCCCTCTCCCACTTTATCATACTTTTTTAATTCACTCTTCATAGTACCTGCCATTCTATTATGTATTGACTTGTTTGTTTGCTTATTTTCTGTCTCCCTAACCAGACTATCAGCTCCACGAGGGCAGGGACTTTGTTTCATTCACTAAGTATATCCCAGCATTTAAAGAGTTCTTGAGATGTAGTAGGAGCTTAATTATGTATGCAATGAATGGAAATTAGAGAAGAGGAGCAGAAGGAAGGAAAGGGAATGAAGGAGATGGGGAAGAGAGGGGAAGAAGGGAGTGAAAAAAAGAGAGAGAAGGATGAAAGAAAGAAGAAAAAAGGCAGCCACCCTAATAAGAAGCATCATTAATTGCTGCTGCTGAGCTGCAAGGGTCTCAGAGAGGGTCTCAGGGTCTGTATCCTCTTCTATTGTGATGGGATATCCTTTTCTGGCTTCCAAAAACAGACCTTTCCCTCTAATAGCTGTTATGTCAGAAATGGAAACAAAGATAGTGTCTCTAAGTGATGCATTCTGGGAAACCGGTACAACTTCCTGGTACAGAGGCAGGAAATTTTACCTCAATCTGCAAGGAAAAGATAATCGGAGTCCTTTGGCTTTCTCTTTCCCAGCTTCTCGTTTTAGTTACTGATGGCTACAAGATATTCTAATACCACTGCAAATACCTGGCTGGGTTTTAGCTGTTTGCACGCTTGAATTTTCTGCTTTAATAACTGGAACATAGAAATCTTAGTTAAGTTTGGTCATAAGCCTTGAATAAAATGAATCATTTAATCATGAAGAAAATTCCCAGCTGAAATAAACAAGCAGGTTTTAAACAAGTCTACATATCTAGGGTTTTGCAATATTCTCAAAGGAGACATGTATAGAAATTATACATATCTAAAATAATCCTGTATCTTAGAGAGCTTAGAGAGCCTCAGCTCCAGTGAATGAATGTAAAGTACAAAGTAAATGAGGCTTAATTGCATTAGAACACCTGCATAATTGATCATTTCAGTGCTACTGCAGTCTAAAATCATGATGTCTGAGACTATCAAACTGCACTGTGGGAAGTAAATAGTAAAGCCTTTTCAGGTCAGATCCAGCCCCTCAAATATTTCTGTTGATTTTATTTGTTTGGCTTTTGGTTGATTGGTTGCTCTGTCTGTTGGGTTTCTGCCTCCTTCTTGTTCCTGAGACCGTTTATAATGAATTTGCATTTAATGGAATTTCAAGGAAGTTTGAGGATATCTAGGTGCTTCTGCTTGGTGGTAATAGAAGATGAGGGAATATTGCAACACAACCAGAGAACTCTAACTGAGGTCCTGTGTGATAAAAATAAACAAGCCTATGTTAGGGCAGATTTTGAATCTGAGAGGAGAGGGGGACTGTGTTTCAAACCCACCCTATCTCTAAGTTGGTTCCATTCTACTTAGATTTCCCTCGGCTTTAAAAGCTGTAAGGCAGAGATCAAAACCCTTTTGTAAACTGCCTCTAAGTAACGCAGCAAATGGCTTCTTGCAGCGAAGGCTGGATCATTACAGTACAAAGCAGCAGTATTAAAGGAGGAGACTCTTTATTTCAGAGGAAAGGCTCATTTCCTGTAAAAAAATTTTTATAATTTGCATTGGGCTCTTTAATAGTATCTAATTGATAGATTTCAATTATACAGGAACAAAAAGTAAGTGTGGCCACCGCTTACAGGCTGGAGATCAGTCATGTATCCTGGAAATCTTATCCTTAGAGGGGGAATCCAACCTTTGGCCCTAGTGAAGAACTTGACTCATTTACCTAGAAGATGATTAAAAAGAAACCTGGAATGTAATGAGAGAATTACTGCCGCAGCCAGTGCACAGAGAATGGATTTTAAATAAAGTATGAATTATTATCAGCTGTAGAGACTTTATTCATAGGAAAGGGAAAACCAGACAGCAGCAAAAGAAGAATAAAAACACTGCCTGAAGATCCCATGTTCTCTCAAAACCCCAACCCTTCTATTCTGAATATTCATCAATATTTCATTTCCTCATTGATCTTATCTTTCCATTCCCACAACCCTGTGTTCTGTTCAACTGAATGATGCTATGTGTCTAGACACCAGTGAAAATTGGTAGCCTCACACGAATGGTGACCCATTACTCCATTGCGTTTACTAAGTACATGTTGAGTGCCTATTGTGTGCTAGGCTCTGAAATATGAAGACAGGACGAGACAACTCCAGACTGTTACTAGAAATTCATCCCTGGAGCCAGACAGTAAAGTTCTCATTTGGCCACTCACTGCTCTGTGACATCGCTTAACTTTCCACATTTGCAAAATGTGGATAACAATAATACCCATCACAGAGTTGGACAAATATTATGTGTTAATATTTATAAAATACTTAGAATAGTGGCAGTGCCATATCATATTAGCTTTACTATTATTTTGTAGGAGGCTTCACACTAGGAAAAGAAACAAAACCAATAATTCCAACCTTATGGGATAAATGCTATGATATTGATTAGCCCTAGACCTTTGAGAGTACAGAGGAAGGCCTAAATGGGAAGGAGGGGAGTTGGACTGAAATAAAGAAAAGATTCTCGATAAGAGATGAAACCTAACTAAAATTTTTTGAAAGAAAACAAAAACCTAACCAGTAGCCTGTACTAATTTCCACTTCTGCTTTAAGAATGGGGCTTTTCTCTACAATCCATTTCTTTTCTCAAAGCTAAAGCTTAGAATCATATTTACATAAGGAAATTCTTCCTGCTCCAGCTTCACCAAAGAGTATCTTGTCTCTTTCTGCAGGTCTCTGCACTTCTGGTAGGTATCACCTACTGCCAGTAATTAAGAACCTGGAAACGGATGCAAGATTGCTGGGGGTCAAATTCCAGTTTTGCCACTCCTGGCTCTGAAACCTTAGACAAGTTACTTAACCTTATGATGATTCCATTTCCTCATAGGTAAAATGGGGACCATAATAGTGCCTACCTCTGGGTGGTGATGAGGATTAAATAACACATGTGAAGCATTTAGAACAATGCCTGGCATTTTATAAGTACTATATGAATAGAAATGATGATCACTGCTACTTTTTAAAAAATAACAACTTTCCCAGGATCAGAAGTGGCAGTCTTAGTCTGTAGAATCCTGTTGACCAACTCAAGTCTTTTCCTTCAACAGCTTTAGGAGTTATATTTGACATAAATACATTGTAGACATTTAGTGTATAAAATTTGATAACTTTTGAAACGTGTATATCTGTTAAAAAAAAAAAAAACCATCACCACAATTAAGATAAATTTCCTTTGTAATCCCTACCACAGGTCACCTCCTTCCCTATCTCATCCTTATGCAACCACTAATCTGCATTGCCATTATAGATTAGTTTGCATTTTACAGAATTTTATATAAATGGAACCACCCAGTGTGTACTCTTTTTTGGTCTGGCTTTTTTCATGCAGCATAACCATTTTGAGATTCATCTGTGTTGTAGCATGTATCGATGGTTCATTCTTTGTTATTGAGGGGCAGTATTTCATTATGTGAATGAAACATAGATTGTTCATCCATTCACCTGATGCCTGACTTCGGGTTGCTTCAGTTTGGGGATATTAAAACTAAGCTGCTACGAACATTCATATGTTCATCTTTGTATGAACACATGCTCTCATTTATCTTGAGCAAATGGCTAAATATAGTTCCTGTAGGTTTAACTTTTGAGAAACTCCCAAACTGCTTTCCACATGGTGATACCATTTTACCCTCCCTTCAGTAGTGCATGTTTATTTCCAGTTTCTCCACATCTTCACCAATCCTTGGTTTGGTCAGTCTTTTTAATTTTGCCCATTCTACTAGGGATGCAGTGGTATCTCAATATAATTTTAATTTGAATTTCCCTAATGAATAATGATGCTGAGCATCTTTTCAGATGCTTATTTGTCACATATATTTTTTCTTTGATGAAGCCCCTTTTCAAATCTTTTGCCCATTTTTTAGTTGGGTTGTTTGATTTCTCATTAATGAGTTTTGAGGGTTTTTGATATAATCTGGATGTAAGTTCTTTATCAGATATATGATATGCAAATATTTTCTTCGAGTGTGCTTCTTGTCTTTTTATTCTTCTACAGTGTCTTTTTAAAAGGAGACATGTTAATTTTGATGAACTTTATCAATTTGTTTTGTTATGGATCATGCTTTTGATTTAGTGTCTAAGAAATCTTTACCCAATTCAGGTCTCAAAGAATTTCTCCTATGGCTTTTTTTCCTAGACTTTTTATGGTTTTAGGCTTCACATTTAGGTCTAAGATTCTGTTTGAGGTAATTTTTTATATAATTAGGGATATGAACCAAAGTTCATTTCTTTACATGTGGATAGCCAATGGTTTCAGCACCATTTGTTGAAAAGAATATCCTTTCTACACTGAATTGGCTTTGCACCTTTGTCAAAAGCAGTTGTCTACATATGTACGGGTCAATTTCTGGACTCTCTATTCTGTTTTGTTTACATATTTATCTATCTTTTAAGCCAGTACCACACTGTCTTGATTATTATAGGTCTGTAATAAGCCTTAAAATCAAGTAAAATCTATCTACCAACTTTGTTCTTCTTTTTCAAAGTAGTTTTGACTATTCTAGATCCCTTGTATTTCCATATGAATTTTAGAATCAGCTTATTGATGTCTATCCAAATTCTTGTTGGGAACTGTAAAAATTCTAGAAGAAAACCTAGGAAACACCATTCTGAATGTGGCCCTTAGGAAAGAATTTATGACTAAGTCCTCAAAAGCAATTGCAACAAAAACAAAAATTCACAAGTGGGACCTAAGTAAACTAAAGGACTTCTGCACATCCAAAGAAACTGTCAATAGCCGGGCGCGGTGGCTCACGCCTGTAATCCCTGCACTTTGGGAGGCTGAGGCGGGCGGATCACGAGGTCAGGAGATCGAGACCATCCTGGCTAACACGGTGAAACCCCGTCTCTACTAAAATACAAAAAATTAGCCGGGCGCGGTGGCGGGCGCCTGTAGTCCCAGCTACTCGGGAGGCTGAGGCAGGAGAATGGCGCGAACCCGGGAGGCGGAGCTTGCAGTGAGCCGAGATGGTGCCACTGCACTCCAGCCTGGGCGACAAAGTGAAGACTCCGTCTCAAAAAAAAAAAAAAAAAAGAAACTGTCAATAGAGTAAACAGACAACCTACAGAATGGGAGAAAATATTCACAAACTCTGTATCTGACAAAGGTCTAATATCCAGAATCTATAAGAAACTTAAACAACAGAACAAGAAAAAAAAAACCCAAGTTTAAAAAATGGGCAAAAGTCATGAACAGAGACTTCTCAAAAGAAGACAAACAGCCAACAAACATATGAAGAAATTTTTATCATCACTAATCATTATAGAAATGCAAATCAGAACCACAATGAGATACCATTTCATGCCCATCAGAACGGTTATATTAAAAAGTAAAAAAAACAACAAATGTGGAGAAAAGGAAATGCTTATACACTGTTGGTGGAATGTAAATTTTTTCAGCCACTGTGGAAAGCAGTTTGGAGATTTCTCAAAAAACTGAAAACAGAACTACCGTTCAAAACCCAGCAATCCCATCACTGGGTATATATCCAACAGAAAACTAATCCTTCTACCAAAAAGAAACATGCACTTGCGTGTTCATTGCAGCACTATTCACAAGAGCAAAGTCATGGAATCAATCTAAGTGCCCGTCAATGGTGGACTGGAAAAATAAAATGTGTTACATATACATCATGGGATACTATGCAACCATTAAAAAAATGAAATCACATCCTTTGTAGCAACATGAATGCAGTTGGAGGCTATTATCCTAAGCAAATTAATGTAGGAACAGTAAACCAAATACCACATGTTCTCACTTATAGGGGAGAGCTAGACTTGGATACTTATGGACATAAAGATGGCAACAGTAGACATGGGACTACTGGTGGGGCAGGGGAGAGAACGAAGGTACAGGGGTTGAAAAACTTACTGTTGCATACTATGCTCAGTAACTGGTTGACAAGATCATTCATAACCCAACCTCAGCATCACTCAATATACACAGGTAAAAAACCTGCACAGGTAGCCCCAGAATTTAAAATAAAAGTTGAAAAAAATTCTCACTGGGATTTCAATTGAGATCAGATTGGATATATAGATAAATTTTGGGAGAATTCACATCTTATACAAAAGTGAATCTTTCAACCCATGAACATCTCTCTCCATTTATTTAGAGCTTAGTTTCTCTCAGAAATGTGTTATAGTTTTTATACATAGGTCCTTTATTTTTGTGGTTTTAAATCATAGGTCCTTTACATTTTTGTCAGATTTATTCCCAAGTACTTAATATTTGTGATAATGTTGTAAATTGTATTTTTTAATTGAGATTTCCAATTGTCTGTGGCAAATTGACTTTTATATTAATCTCAAATATGAAGTCACTAAATTTATTTACCAGTTCAAGATACTTTTTTCTAGATTCTGCATAAATAATCATGTCTTCAGCAAACAAAGACAATTTTGCTTCTTCATTTCCAATCTGGATGTTTTTCTTTCTTTCTCTTGCCTTATTCTATTGGCTAGAAGCTCTAGTACAATGTGGAATAAAAGTGGTGGGAGTACACATCTTTGCTTTGTTTCTGATCTTAGGGAAAAGCATTTGATCTTTCAACATTAAGTATGATGTTAGCTGTAGGTTTTTTGTACTGTCCTTTATTAGGCTGGGGAAGTTTCCTTCTATTAATACTACGAGTTTGCTGAGAGGTTAAATCAAGAATGAATGTTGAATATTTTTAATGCTTTTTGCTGCATCTATTGAGATGCTCACATTTTATTTTTTATTTTATAATTGGTGAATTACATCAATTAAGTTTGAGTATTGAAACGACATTGCATTTCCGGGAAAAATCCCAATTAATCATGATGTGTGTGTATATGTGTGTATGCACATACATATGTGTATATGTGTATATTAGTTAAATTTCACTTGTCAAAATCTTGTTTATAATTTTTTATTCATGTTCATGAAATATTTTTATCTATAATTTTTTATTCTTATAATATTTTAGTTAGGTTTTGATATAGGCTAATGTTGACCTCATCTAATGAATCGGGACATAGTTCTCCCGTTTCAATTTTCTACAAGAGTTTGTATAAAATTGTTATCATTGCCCCCTTAAGTGTTTGGTAGAATTCTTCAATAAAACCATCTGGACCTAAAGTTTTCTTTGATGGAAGGTTTTTAAACAAAAAATTAAATTCCTTTAATAGAGATAGGGATACTCAGGTTATATATTTCTTCTTGAGTAATCTTTGGTAGTTCATGTCTTTCATGGAATATGACCATTTTATCTAAGGTGTTGAGCTTATTTACACGAAGTTGTTTATAATATTCCCTTATTAACCTTTTAAAATTGTATTATCTACATTAATGTCACCTCTGACATCTGATATTGGTAATTTGTGTCTTCTATCTTTATCCTCTAGTCAGCCTCACTAGACACATATCAATTTTTTAATCTTCTCAAGAAAACACCTTTTAGTTTTATTTTTTTCTATTTATTTTCTGCTTTCTACTTTATTGATTTCTGTTCTAATGTTTTTTCTACATATCTTGAGTTTAATTTTGGTTTTTTTCCCTCATTTCTTATCCTGGAAACTGTAGTCATTAATTCAAGACGTTCCTTCTCTTCTAATATCAGCATTTAGTACTATAAAATTCACCCTAAGTATTATTTAGCAGTATGTTGTAAATTTAATGTGTTGCATTTTATTTTTATTTAGTTCAAAATGCTTTCTAGTTTTCATTTGTTTTCTTCTTTGACCTGTGGGTTGTCTAAAAGTGTGTTACTTTGTTTGGAGATTTTCCAGAAATTTTTATGTTATTGATTTATAAATTAATTTCATATTTTTGCATGATTTAAATCTTTTGTAAAAGTATTAAATCTTGTTTTCTAGTCCAGAATACAGTCTAACTTGATAAATGTTCAATGTATATTCTACCTTCACTCATTGGAGCATTTTATAAAACTTAATTAGGTCAAGTGGGTTGATAGTGTTGTTCAGATATTTATATTCTTATTGATTTTCTGTCTAGTTATTCTAGAAATTACTGAGAAACAGTTATTTAATATATTTGACTATAGTTGCATATGTGTACTTTTTAAATAATGTTATCAGTTATTGCCCAGGTATTTTGAAGTTCTGTTATTAAGGACACAAACCCTCAGGACCGTTATATTCTCTTAAAGAATTGACTCCATTATGACTGTGAAATTACAACCTTTCTTTCTAGTAATATTCCTTGACCTGAGACTTACCTTTCTGGCATTAATATAACTGTTTCAGCTTTCTTTTGACTGGTGTTAGTAAACTACAGTCTATTCTTATCATTTGTGGTACCTGTGTTTTATAAAGTCACTGTGAACACTGAAGTAGCAAATATTGAACCATTGCACCTAAAAGAAATATGTATATACATATCTCACATAAATTATAATCTTAAATCCTAAAAGCAGTTCATCATGATGTATTCTATTTGCTTGATATTTAAAAAGAGAAAATAAGGTTCAAAAGTGTTAAGTGACTTAACTGAGGTTGTCTCACTAACAAGTGACAGAGTTAGGATTCAAATTTCATTCAACTGACCCAAGAGTGTTCTTGCACTACACTGTACTATGCCCTATTTTCTTTATCCTCTGGTTATCTCTTTTTAAAAGCTAAAACAAGAACACAAAGTGTTGCCTTATTTGTTCTTAGCCAGTAATGGGGTGTTAGGTGACTCAAATATTTTGCTATTCTGTTCATCTCCACAAATGGCCCCAAAAGCACCAAGAGTATTGATTTTGAAGTTAGAAGTAAATCTTACCAAGTAAGCTAATTCACAAATATGGAATCCTCAAATGAGAATTGTGTATCTTTTTCCATCCTTTTACATTTAACCTGTTTGTATTTTTATATTAAAAGTGCAATTCTGTAGGCAGAATGCAATTGGGCATTGCTTTTTTATCCAATCTGATAACCTCTGTCTTTTAATTGGGATATTTAGGCCATTTGTATTTAGTGTGATAATTTATATTGCTAAATTTAAATCTATCTTTCTATGTGCATTCTAGTTGTCCCACATATTACTTGGGTTTTTTTCTCTTTTTATGCCTTTTTAGGTTAATTGAATATTTCATATCATTTCTCTCTTTTATCATTTTATTAGCTATAATTATTTGTTTTGTTATTTTAGTGGTTATTGTAGGGTTTATAGTATACATCTTCTCACAGTCTACCTTCAAATGATACCATAGCATGTTACATACAGTATAAAAACTTTACAATAGTATAATTCTATTCCTCCCCTGCCAACCTTTGCATTATCATGACACATTTAATCATGCATATGATATAAAACCCATGCTACATTGTTACTATTTTTGTAAAGAATCCATTGTCTTTTAAGATATTTAAATAATTTTTAAAACTCTAGGTATTTGCTCATTTTCGGTGCTCTTCATTTTTTTGTGTGCGTTCATATTTTCAACTACTATTATATTCCTTTTGCCTAAAGAATTTCCTTTTACATTTTTAGTAGTCTGCTGGTAACAAATTCTCTCAGCTTTTGCATGTCTAAAAACATCTTTATTTTGCCCTTTTTTTGAAATATATTTCCTCTAGGTATAGTATTCTGGATTGACAGTTTCCCTCTTCAGGACTTTAATAATGTTTCTGCACTGCCTTGTCACTTGTATTGTTCAGCAGGAAATCTGCTGTCATTCCTATACTTGTTCTTCTCTACATTATGCTCTTTTTCTCTGGCTGCTTTTAAGATTTCTTTAACAATAGTTTTCAGCAATTTGATGATGATATAACTTGGTGTAGTTTTCTTTAAGTTTCTTGTGTTTGGAGTTGGTTGAAATGATTAGATTTGTGAATTTATAGTTTTTAGCCATTTTCATCCATCATACTTCCAATACTTTTTCTGTCCATTTCTGTCTTCTTCTAGGACTCCAATTGCATATATATTAGGCCATGTGAAGTTGTTCCATGGTTCATTTATGCTTTATTTTTTAAATTTTGTTTTCTCTTTGTATTTCATTTTGTATAATTTCTACTTTTATGTCTTCCAGTCACTAATTTCAACTTACAGAGTATAATTACACAGCTAAAAATATATATTTTGGATGCTTTAAAAACTATCTTCCATGCCTCTACTTAACTTTTTGAATATATACATTACAGTTATAATAACTATTTTAATATACCTTTCTCTGATCATTCTAATTCTGATAATTCTATGTCAGTTCTGGATCCATTTTGATTAATTAAATTTTATTCTGGGTTATAGGCATTTTTGCTTCTTTGCATGCTTGGCAATTTTTATTAGATGCAAATATTATGAATTTTCTATTGTGGAATGCTGGCTATTCTTGTATTCTTTCCGATATTCTCAAGCTTTGTCCTGAGATGCAGTTAGTTACTTGGAAACAGTTTGATCCTTTCATGTCTGAATTTTAAGATTTGTTAAATGAGATGCAAGAAATGCTCAGTCTCGAGATGATTATTCCCCAGTATTGAAGCGAGACCCTTCTATATACTCTACCCATGTTCATTAAATCATGAGGTTTTCCAGTCTCACTGGTGGGAGCAAGCACCGTCTCTGGCCCTATATAAATGTCAGGTCCTGTTATCTCTCACCTTTTTTTTTTTTTTTTTTGGTGGTGGTGGTGGTCTTTTCCATGACCTTGGGTAGTTTAGTCATGTGCATGTGCTGATCAGTATTCAGCTGAATACTCTGCAGTTCTCTGCAGATCTCTGCAGTTCTTTTCTATTCAGTGCTCTCCCACTTCTTACAAATTCTCCCGGCCTGATTTCTCTAAACTTTCATTTCCATCTCCTCAATTCAAGGAGTTTGCTGGGCTCCACCCTCGGTTCCTTTTTTGTGCCACAATCTGGAAACTCTCTCAGGTTTGCAGGTTTCTGAAGCAAATGTAGGGCTCACAGTTTTTGTTTCCCATATGTCAGGGATCACTGTCCTTCATTGTCTGATGTCCAGTGTCTTGAAAACCCATTGTTTTATATATTTTGTTTCCTTTTTGCTTATTTCAAGCAAGAAGAAAAGTCTTTCATCTTAGTTGGAAGTAGAGGTCCTTGTCTCAACTTTACCTATTCTACTCATTTCTAATAAGGGCCCCTGATTGGTTTTCCCAACAACTGAACTCTATACTTTGACCACTCACTTTCTAGGACCCTCTGTCTCTCTGATTTGACTCAAAGAAAGACTATAATCTTGGGATCAGGAATACCTGGGTTCACTTGCTTGCTGTTGTGCTAACTCTATTAGTTTACTTTGCCATTTGTAATTGAAGTAACAAAACCTACCTTATGAGATTGTTGTAAAGTAACTTCTCCAGTGACTGGTAAACAACAGGGACTCAACGAATGGTGGTTGTCATTACTATTACTAGACTTCTTGTTCTAGCTTATTCTCTCTTCCTCCTCTTCTTCCCTGCCTCCACCTTCCTTACTCCGGATCTGCTCAGCCCTAATATTTCTTGACTGTGGGCTGCAGTGACAAATTATGCTTTAAGTTATGTCTCGGGCCTCATGACAGCTGAGTCATGCCATCAAGAGCCTGTAGAGTGGGAATGAGTCCCAGCCCTGAAATATCAGCATGTGTGGGTGGTTTCTGCAGGAATCACTGACGAGCACCTGTTAAATATTTTACTTTTTCTTAGACAAGCTTCAGTCACTTACTTTTAGGAAGACTTGAAGTCTCCCTACACTTAACAAAAGACCACATAAAACTTAGCCACTACCTAGCATTGTTCAGATTGCTTCTTGCACAACTCCAGGGACTCCTATTACTCTATAGACACTGTACATTTGTACAGTTACAAGTTTTCATGCATATGATATAAAACATATATCAGCAGATAACAGCAAAGTATATTGAGAAGGGGGACACCAGTTGAAATTTTCATTAGACTTTCGGCTAAAGAGAAGTTTAAAGTGGTTGATATGTCAACTGAGTATTCCAGTTATTCCATAATAGAATGAAGAGTCATCTCCCTACTAAAAGACATCCTGGCTGTCCCTTCTGGGAATTTTTTTCAGCTCTGTGAACTATCCCATGGATCTAAAAGCAGCATAAGCCACATACTACAGTGACTGAGAACATGGGCATTCATTTCAGCCAAAATGTGTTGTAACCCCAGTTCTCCCATTTATTAGCAGTACTACCTTGGGTAACTTACTCAACTCTCTGAGAATTCTCATTTGTAGAATGAGAGTAAATCTACCTGTTTAAAAGGGGGTTTTGATGAGGTTGGCATAAGATAATATATGTAAAGTGCATATATTACATGCCTAGTAAATGATAAATAATATCAGTATCATTAATTACCATTACATATCATCATCAGTATTGTTGTTATTGGCAATAATGCATCTAACCATTAAAAATTCTCTAGTACAACACTGTCCATTTTTGACAAAGACAGAAAGGTTTATATTTGCTGTCTAATACGGTATCTACTAGCCTCATGTAGATATTGAGTACTTATGTTGGATAGCAAAGCTACAACAAGGATTACTTATGGGGAAATCTCTCAAAAATTTTGCTCCCCATAAAGTGAAGAAACTCCCAAGATCAAGTCTGCGAAGGTAGCATCTTCACCAGGAGAACTAATGGATGATCCTTGGTCCTAAACAGATGATCTGTCCCAAGATACTGCTTGGCCCCATTTACTCACTTCATTTAAACCCTACTCTCTGGCTCCTCTGAAGAGGGCCCTTCCCTGACCACTGACCATCCCACCTCTCTCTGTCACTCACCTCTACACACCGTATTTCTTGGCCTCTCTGATGCTGTATCTTTATTAGTGGCTTTGTTCATATCTGTGCTCTGCTGCTCACATGTAAACTCCATGAAGGTGGGTTTCTTATCTACTTTGATCACCACTTGATCTCAGTACCAAGAATGTTCATATTGTAGGGTTTCAGTAACTATTTGTTGAACTTAATACAAACAAGTTTTCTGAAAGAAGGCCAGAGGCTGATATTTTATAAATATTTTATAAATAAAATTAAACACTCCCCTCTTCCAGTCTCCAGAACCCAACTCCTACATGTTCAGACAAGGGCCTGGGATTCTCTGGAGACCACCAGTACCAGCTCTGTAACTCCCAACCCACAGGTTGTGCCAACCCACAGGTGAGGCACTTCATTGCCAGTGTGGAGAAAGTGTTTTAAATCCTAAACAAGACCCGACATTTAACATCCTCCCGTACTTCTCTCTCAACAGCTTACTCTCCTTGCAGCAAATGTGTTTAAACATTCACGGCCATGGGTGTACATTTTTATTAGGTCTATGACAAGTGATTCAGAGGTAATTAAGCAATGGAATGTTTCACACAATGCCCACTTCACTTAAGGAATAAACTCTACACTTTGTTGAATTAACTGGCAAAAAAGGAAAAAGAAACCATTCAGAAAGCGTCAACTTCTATAAAGAACTATCGGCCCTATTCTAGGGGTTTTCATAAGAAAGTGAAATTTTTCATTTATATAGAAGCATGAGGAAGAATTTAAAAGTCTATGTAAACACACACACACCCCAGTCATTTGTTGCAACCTGGTTTTTTTTCTCTTTTTGTGAAGAGTCATCATCTTAAGTGTGCAATCATAGAAAAATGAGTAAATAAATTGGAGAATATATGGAATTTTATGTAGCATTTAAAAGAATGAGGTAGAATGATATATACTTAGATAGGAAGATGCTATATAGATATGGCAAAAAAAGGTGTAGTATAGTTATTTTAAAAATAAATGTCATTAGTATATGTTTATATG
This sequence comes from Theropithecus gelada, assembly GCF_003255815.1. Lineage (NCBI taxonomy): Eukaryota > Metazoa > Chordata > Mammalia > Primates > Cercopithecidae > Theropithecus > Theropithecus gelada. The sequence continues at coordinate 46,513,883 of NC_037678.1, read as the reverse complement.
TGCATTGAAAAGTTCCTTAAGGACATGTCAAACTGTTACAAGTGACACCTAGGAAGTGGACTTGGGCCTGAAATTACAACAGGCATGTATTATTTTTGCAACTATAAAATATATTTAAACATTTTAATTTTTTTAAATGGGCTAAAATTTATTTTAAAGAGTCAAAAACTTACAGGAATAGTCTGATAGTTACAAGGGAGCAGGATGGCACTGACAAGGTATTTCCTCTTCACCCTTCCTATCCTCAAGCCCCAACACACACAAATGGGTGCACACACCCCACTTCATGAAGTGCTGAAGGAACTAGTGACACTCAGAAAAACTGTTACTCAATGTTCTTAAAGAAGCCCATGTCTTGCAGAATAAGATTCCAATTATGCAACTTAGAATCACTGACTATTTTTAATTGAATTGACCAATTTGCATAGTCAATTACACAAACTAGTCATTTTGATATTGCAACTTCACTATAAAGGTCTCGTGACTATTTTACTCTTGACCCAGGTAGTTGCCCAGAGAGCTCCCTACAGATCTCCCTGTTTAAGCCTCATCCAGAAGGAAAGCTTACCAGGATGAGACTTGAGACCATGATTCTCCTTAAAAGGTAACTTGATTAGCATCATCTTTTGAGCTCAAGAAACCCCAAGATAACACTGACAACCACGATGAATTTCTTCTAAGCCAAGGTGCAAAGTGAGATGGCACAATATGAAGAGACCGTTGTAAAAGAATAATAGCCACAACAAAAATAACCAAAAGATACTGAACAGAAAATGTATATCTTTCTCATGTCATCTTTTGAGTTCAGATTCCCTTTTATTTTCCTCTCTGAACAGTAAAATGTATAGGCATATTCAAAACAGGGATGAGAAATTTTAAGAGACTGAGATTTTTAGCAGGTGATATAAACCATATTTCAGGGTATCTGAACAACACATACCTCCTTCAGGCAGAGGGCTATCCTGGTCACAGAATCTGCTTTGCTGGATGTCTACATTTCTCTCTGCATGACTCATTCCCTCACCTACCTCAATCAGGACCAGTGTGACTCATTCATAGGCTGGCTGTGCCTATGACTGACGTGGCTCAGCTTGAGATGGTGAGCTGGGTTTAGTGCATTGGGAATAAGGGTTGATCATTAGCAGCTTCAGAAGCAGAAAGCCTAGTGTAGAAAAGATGGGGCAATTATTACTGGACAGGAACAAGCTGAAGCAAAGGAAGCTGTCCATAAGGAACAAGAACAATTGGAGCAAATGCAAAGGGAAAAAGCAGGAACCTTGTGACTATTCAGCCGTGGAGAGGCAGGAAGAATAACTACATCTCCTGAACCTCTGCAGTCCCTGTCCGGGATGCTCATGAGTCATGGCCTTACAACAAGCTACTCATTTCTTGAGCTGGTTTGAGTACTTCTCTGTTCCTCTTTAATTTATTCAACAAATATTTATCGAGTGACAGCTATGCATCAGACACTGTGCTGAGAGAAGAGAGTATAAGAATATGTAAGAATCCTACCCTCAGGGAGCTTCCTGCATAGTGGGAGAAAGACAATAATCCAATGATCATGTAAGTCATCAGAAATATCCAGGCTCTAATTAGAAGTACACATACTAGGAGAAAATAATAAAGGTATGTAAGCTACTCAGAAAAGTCAGGAACTCATGCCTGAGGATGTGGCATTGGAGATAAGATCTTAAGGATAAACAGGAGATGAAAAAGCAAAGGACAGAGAAGGGAAAAGCATTCCAGGAAGAGTAAACTAGATGACATGCTTGGTTCAGAGAGAAGCAGGGCGTGGTTACTAAAATCCCCACCCACTCAGGGTCCAAGGTCCTGCATTAAAATTCTGACATTATCAAGTACTGTGACTTTGAACAAGTAACTTCTCTGATTCTGTTTCTTCATACAAAAACTGGAGATGATAATAATAGTGCCTACCTTACAGATTTGTTACGGATTAAATAAAATCATGAATGTAAAAAGCTTGCACAGTACCTGGTTCTACTTCATCATTTTTAGTTGGTTGTATAATAACGCTTTGTACAGATGGGCCATAATTAATTTTACCAGTCACCTACTGATTGGTCTTTAGGTTGTTTCCGGCATTTTATTATCATACATGGTGTAGCAATGAACAATCCTTTGATTTGAGGTTAATACAAGGCTCTGATCTGAGGTCTCCTCAACTTTATGGGTCCTCAGGTGTGTCATCCTTAGCCCTGGATGTTCCCTGGAAATCAAAACATGTAGAATTAGGACCCCACCCTAAGCCTCCTAAAACAGAGGATTTGCCACATATCCCAACATTTGTAGTGTTAAAAAGCTTGCCAGAAAGCTACATGATAGCCAAAGAGGAAACTAAATCTAACTACTACTATATTATATATATTTAAGTGTCAGGAAAATTTTTATAATGCCCCTCCAAACACACACACAGACACACACACTGTATTAGTCTGTTATCACACTGCTAATAAAGATATACCTAAGACTGGGTAATTTATAAAGAAAAAGAGGTTTAATGAACTCACAGTTCCACACGGCTGGAGAGGCCTCACAATCATGGTGGAAGGCAAAGTAGAAGCAAAGGTTTGTCTTACATGGTGGCAGTCAAGAGACCTTGTGGAAGGGAACTCCCATTTATAAAATCATCAGATCTCGCGAGACTTATACACTACCACAAGAACAGTATGGGGGAAACCACTCCCATGATTCAATTATCTCCACCTGGCCCTACCCTTGACATGTGGGGATTATTACAATACACGGTGAGATTTGGGTGGGGACACAGCCAAACCATATCACTCCACTCCTGGCCCCTCCCAAATCTCATGTCCTCACATTTCAAAACCAATCATGCCTTCCCAACAGTCCCCCAAAGTCTTAACTCATTTCAGCACTAACTCAAAAGTCCACAGTCCAAAGTCTCATCTGAGACAAGTCCCTTCTGCCTGTAAAATCAAAAGCAAGTTAGTTGCATCCTAGATACAATGGGGTACAGGCATTGGGAAAATACACTCACTCCAAATGGGAGAAATTGGTCAAAATGAAGGGGCTACAGGCCCCAAGCAAGTCCAAAATCCAGTGAGGCAGTCAAACCATAAAGGTCCAAATGATCTCCTTTGACTCCCTGTCTCACATCCAGGGCACGCTGATGCAAAAGGTAGGCTCCCATGGCCTTTGGCAGCTCCATCCCTGTGGCTTTGCAGGGTACAGCCCCTCTCCTGGCTGCTGTCATGGGCTGGCGTTGAGTGTCTGCAGCTTTTCCAGGTGCACAGTGCAAGCTGTCAGTGGATCTACCCTTCTGGGGTCTGGAGGACAGTGACCCTCTTCTCACAGCTCCACTAGGCAGTGCCCCCATAGGGACCCTGTGTGGGTGGTCCAACCTTTCTGCACTGCCCTAGCAAAGGTTCTCCATGAGGGCTCCACCCCTGTAGCAAATTTCTGCCTGTACATCCAGGCATTTCCACACATCCACTCAAATCTAGGTGGAGTTCCCAAATCTCAATTCTTTACTTCTGTGTACCCACAGGTTCAAAACCACGTGGAAGCTGCCAAGTCTTAGAGCTTGTACCCCATGAAGCAATGGCCTAAGTTGTACATCAGCCCCTATTAGCCATAGCTGGGATGCAGGACACCAAGTCCCAAGACTGCATAAAGCAGCAAAGCCCTGGGCCTGGCCCATGAATCCATGTTTCCCTCCTAGGCCTCCTGGCTTGTGATGGGAGGGGCTGCCATGAAGACCTCTGTCATGTCCTGGAGACATTTTCCTCATTGTGTTGGCAATTAACATTTGGCTCCCCATTACTTAAGCTAATTTCTGCAGCCAGCTTGAATTTCTCCCCAGAAAATGGGTTTTCTTTTCTACTGCATCATCAGGCTGCAAATGTTCTGAACTTTTATGCTCTGCTTCCCTTTTAAACATAAGTTCCAATTCCAAACCTACACAAAACTGAATGCTTTCAACAGTACCCAAATCACCTCTTGAATGCTTTGCTGCTTAGAAATTTCTTCTGCCAGATATCCTAAATCATCTCTCTCAGGTTCAAAGTTCCACAAATCTCTAGGGCAAAATGTCACCAGTCTCTTTGCTAAAACATAACAAGAGTCACCTTTGCTCCAGTTCTCAAGAAGTTCCTCATCTCCACCTGAGACCACCTCAGCTCAGACTTTATTGTTCATATCACTATCAGCATTTTTATCAAAGCCATTCAAGAGGTCTCTAGGAAGTTCCAAACTTGCCCACATCTTCCTGACTTCTTCTGAGCCCTTCAAACTGTTCCAACCTCTGTCTGTTACCCAGTTCCAAATTTGCTTCCATATTTTCAGGTATCTTTACTGCAGCACCCCACTCTACTGGTACCAATTTACTGTATTAGTGTGTTCTTACACTGCTAATAAAGACATATCTGAGACTGGGTAAGCTATAAAGAAAACAATGTTTAATGGACTCACAGTTCCACGTGGCTGGGGAGGCCTCACAATCATGGCAGAAAGCAAAGGAGAAGTAAAGGCACATCTTACATGGTGGCAGGCAAGAGAGCTTATGCAGGGGAACTCCCATTTATAAAACCATGAGATCTCATGAGAGTTATTCACTACCATGAGAATACTATGAGGGAACCACTCCCATGATTCAGTTACCTCCATTTGGTTCAGCCCTTGACTCATGGGCACTATTACAATTCAAGGTGAGATTTGGGTGGGGACACAGCCAAACCATATCATACCACACACACACACACACACACACACACACTTTCTAAAATACATAGGATACTGTTTTTAGTTACATACAGTAAGATGGACCTATATGGGTACACAGTTCCATGAGTTTTAATATACATATAGATTTGTATAACCACATGCTCGATCAGGATGCAGAAAGTTTGTATCCCCTAAGAACTCCCTTATGCTGCCCTTTTTCAGTTATACCTAGCCATTGACAACGACTGATCTATACCAGTTCTAGTTAATACTTTTTCCAAAATATATAACTGAAGTCATACCATATATCTAACCTTTGAGACTTGTTTCTTTCATTCAGCACAACGCCTTTGAAATTACTCATGTTCTTGCATGTCTCAATAGTTTGTTTTTTTATTGCTGAGTAGTATTCCATTGCATTAATGCACCACAGTTTGTTTATCCATTTACTCTCTGAAGGATTTTGGGTTTGCTTCCCACATTTGATGATTATGAATGAAGCTACTATAAACAACTATATACAGGTTTTTGTGTGAACATAGTTTTAATTTCTCCAGGCTAATTCCGCCCCTCCCCAACTTTTGCTTTTCTAATAAATAACATGTTTCAATGTTAATGAAACAATTTATATTAATTGGATTGCAGGAGATAACCAGTCTGAATTAGGAAAAATGTAAGTTATGAAATACAACAAAACCACACAGGGTGCTGATTTTATAATAAGATGCCAAAGCATCTTATTGTGCTTTGGCATCTTATTATAAAATTAGCATCTTATTATAACATTAGTCATTGTTTGCATGTATCTTTGTAAGAAAACAATTATGCTTGCCCAAAACTTTGTAAGTCATTCTTCCTCATTTCCATCACATCCTTAGCCAGTCCCTCTTTCATACAGGAAGAGGTTTTGCATCAATCTTCCTAGTATACAAAATGCCAGGCTGGGAGTGAAAGCTCGTGCCTGTAATCCCAGCACTTTGGGAAGCTGGGGCAGGAGGAATCCTTGAGGTCAGAAGTTTGAGACTAGCCTGAGCAACATAGCAAGACCATGTCACTAAGAAAAAAAATTTCTAAACAGTTAGATGTGATGGCACCTACCTGTAGTCCCAGCTACTCAGGAGGCTGAGGCAGGAGGACTGCTTCAGCCCAGGAGTTGGAGGCTGCGGTGAGCTATGATCATGTGGCTGCACTCTACCCTGAGGGACAAGAGGAGATTTTGTGCCTATGAATAAATTAACTAATAAAACAAAATACCAGAGAATAGTATGTCATATTCCAATAATTGCATCATTTAACCTACATAGGCTCAAACATACTCAGCTAAGGTGTGGGCAGAGGAAATAACATTGCAAACCTTCAGTGTGATTCCGCCTGCCACTTTCACCAATGAGCTTGTGATCCTAAGTGAGAGTAGTGTAGCTGTGCCACCCAGGCCTGCACTGTGACTGCCATGGGCCCTGGCCTCTTTAGCCTTCACAGGCCCCTTCTTTCATAAAAAACATATTAATAGTTGTGTTTTATCATTCACTGATATAAAGACAACTATTATGTAGGCTGGGTTCATTATTAAATATGCATTGTTACTAGGCCAAGCATGGTGGCTCACGCCTGCAATCCCAGCATTTTGAAAGGCCAAGGCAGGCAGATCACCTGAAGCCAGGAGTTCAAGACCAGCCTGGTCAACATAGTGAAACTGTGTCTCTATTAAAAATACAAAAAATTAGCCAGGCATGGTGGCGTGCACCTGTAATCCCAGCTACCCAGGTGGCTGAGGAATGAGAATCACTTAAACCTGGGAGGCAGAGGTTGCAGTGAGCTGAGATTGTGCCATTGCTCTTCAACCTGGGCAACAGAGAGGACCCTGTCTCTAAATAAATAAACAAATATGCATTGTTACTATGTTCACTTTTTTCTTCTGGTTAAAAATATATATATACATGCATATATTTTCAGTTTCCTAAAGGTATCACCTGCCTTAGGCACTGTGCTTTCTATGCCTAATGCAGAACTCAGCCGGGAACCTTCATCTGTGTTCCCTCAGGGTCCTTCACTTTACTAATAGTGATTCTAGTTCTTACATGTTCCTATTTTTTCCTAAAACACAGTTGAACACAAGTCAGCCACTTAGAACCTTTCTTGTCTCCAACAAATCCTTGCTTTGAGCCAGCTGCCGAGTTAAATGCTTTCTATGCATTTTCTCATGTACTCTTCGCCACCACTCTTTGAAGTAAGTGCAATTTGTATCCTATTTACTTCTAAGGAAGTGGAGGTTCAGGAAGGCTGAAGTGACTTACCCAAGGTCACACAGCTGGGAGAGGGTCGAGTTGGAAAGCACCTTGTGCTTGTATCCATGGTTCACTATGATGGTCAATATTTACCTAACTTGGAGTGGAGAAGGACTCTCTAAGTTGGCATCTAAGTGTGATAGTGTAAGGGAAATCTGATAGATTTGACTAGGTAAAAATTGTAAACATTTGTATGTCAAAAAACACAATGATCAAGATTGAAAGACATTTCTCATCTAAGAAAGAACTTGTGAGGAAGGACTAGCCCCTTACTGTGTATAAATCACACATGAATCAGTAAGAGAACACTCCATTGGAAAAAAAAAAAAAAAAGACAAAGGACATGAAAAAGCAATTCACAATAAAGAATAAGGGAAGTGCAAATATGTTCACACTCATGCTAGTAATCCAAGAAATGTAGAGCATGAAGCCATTCATTTTTCACCAGTGGCAATGAGATGTTTATTCTCTTTCAGTGATGTACAGAGATTAATTTTATTTGAAACATATCAATGACATGTTCTCCTGTTGCTTTTCCCCACCTCACCCCCACTTCCACACCCATTCTGCTAACATCACCCATTTGCTTCATGGAAGTTTAGGAATTCTACAAATGAATTCGGGAAAAAAAAGACAGCTATCCATGTTTAGTCTCTGACTATCAGAATTGTATTCTTTTGTTTTTTTGAGACTCTGGCCTCAAGAAAACTGTCTCGAAGTTTATTGACTCAAGAAGAAATTGTCTTTGAAATTTCTAAAGTTGCCATAAACGTATCCACTAAACGTGAGCTCTGCATCCAGGCTCTAAAGTGATACTGAAGACAGAACTTGGGCTCTAACAGGAGGCAAAGCCTTCCGCTTTGGGAGCACTCAGAGGAGGAGACATGAGATACATATATCCTGAACTTAAAGGGGGCTCCTAGGGAATGAAATCCTGAAGTTGGAGAAGGGACTGAGAGGAATGCTGAAAATGGATAATGCTTGTACCCCTACATCACCAATTATAATTCTTGGAGAAGAATGCCACGGAAAAATTGCCTATCACTAATATTAGAGGGCTGGAGCCAGTGAAAATGGAAAGGCAGTTAAGTAGAGAGGAGACCACAGGAACCCTCCTAACACCCTTCAGTTCCGATGTAGCATGGAACGAACCCAAAAGTTCTGCACACCTGGTGAGTTTCATGAAGGTAGGAACCAGTTGACCCTACTTGGAACCACCATGGGCGGCCACCAAGTTACCTCAACATGGAGATCATGGCATAGATGACTCAGGCAAGGACCTGGATGGAAAACATAACCAAGGTCAGTGTCAGAGAAAACCAGAGCATGGCTGACTCAGCAAGGGAAAACCACGAAGTCTAAACTTAACTAGGTAAAGAAGCTGACCATAAGTCTATCAGCTGCAGACTTCAGTAGAAGAGGTCAGTAAATATTCCAGCAGCCATGAACTTGAGGCTCCATTACCTCCAGTCCCAGCTAGGTTATGTAACCCTACCCATCCCTCCCACTCACTGACCAAGTGCCAAAAAAGCCACTGGTACTGAAGGGAGGAGTTGGAAATCAGAACACTGGGCATTGATCCAAAAGAGGCTGTGGGCTGGGTGCAGTGGCTCATGCATGTAATTCCAGCACTTAGGCAGGCTGAAGTGGGCAGATCACTTGAGGTCAGGAGTTTGAGACCAGCCTGGCCAACATGGTGAAACCCCATCTCTACTAAAAATACAAAAATTATTTATACTACAGGCATGGTGGTGGGCACCTATAATCCCAGCTACTCAGGATGCTGAGGCAGGAGAATCACTTGAACCTGGAAGGCGGAGGTTGCAGTGAGTCGAGATCGTACCACTGCACTCCAGCCTGGGCAACAGAGAGAGACTCTGTCTCAGAAAAAAAAAAAAAAAATAGAGGCTCTGCAGATCAGAAAGACAACAACATCAGTAACTGGCACTTATTAGAAAGATTAGCTTGATTACACTAAATAAAGGAGCCATGTATTATTTTGTAGATTTATTTGGTCATCTAGTAAACATTCACTACATGTAAGCACTGGATGGTAGAGACTCAGCATGAATCAAAGGCCTTCTCTGCTAGTGGGAAGAGGCTAACAATAAACGAATAATCACATTAATATGCATTCTGCCAGATGGTGATGAATACTATAGGAATAATTAATTAAGGTGAGAATGATAGAAAGTGCTAGTTTGATGAGGTTGTCACTTTTATAGGATGGTCAGAGAAGGTATCTCTGATGAGATGACATTTTATCAAAGACAAGAGGAAGGGAGAAGGTCAGATGTGCAGATGGCTAGAGAGAGAGCACACCAGGCAGAGCCCACAGCAAGCACCAAGGCCCTGGGGTGGGAATGTATTTGTTTTGTTCAAGAAGAAGCAAGGAGGCTGGGCTAGTATGGTAGGAGAGATCAGAAAGTGAGCTCAGGGCCATGTCCTTAGAACTTTATCCTGCCTTGGCAACAGCTTTGGATGTTCTTCCACATGAAATGGAAAGATGAAGGATTTGAAGAGGAATGGCCTTACCTGATTTACATTTTTACAAAATCTCTCTAGCTGCTGAGTTAAGAAATTGACCGTAGGGGAACAGAAAGAAGCAGGGTCACTAGTTAAGCAGCTCTTGCAATACGTCAAGAAGGAGATGTTGATGGACCCTAAGCTCCAGAGGGCATGGTGCAGATGGGAGTCAGGACGGGGTCAGAAAAGGAGGTATATGGGTTTATATGAGGATGAGAGCCAGGTGGTAGATCTTGGGAGCTTTGGGCTTCTTGTGGTGACTGACAAAACCAGGGATGTGGTAGGTGGCAGAACTAGTCCTGGTGGTCTCCTAGGAAGATGGGACTGGGGGTTGCTGAGAGTGTTCTGGAAGAAGGCCTGGGTCAGCAGGATGCCATAGAACACTGGAGACCCTCATTCTACCTAATTAATGAGTAGGAGTCAGTAAAGTTGCAATTGTAAGTCCATTACCTATGACCATGGTGATACCTAGCGTTGGCTTGGAGAAGAGCGATCCTATTGTTACTAACTTTCCACAGGTTAATTTACCAATTTGTAACAAAATCCTTTACATGTATATGCCTTTCAACCGAGGAATTCCACCTTTATGAATGCAGCAAAAGAAATGAGTGACTTAATCATAGCATCCTGTGAAAAACTAGAAAGGCCTAAACGTCCAACATCGGGGTAATTCTAGCAATAATTTTAGTAGCCACATATTAAGTGCTTATTGTGAGTTAGGCATGGGGTGAAAGTTACTACAGATACTAGCTCATGTAATCCTTCTAGTAACCCTGGGAAGAAACTAGAACTCAGAGACATTGAATAACTTGTCCAGAGATTCAAACCCAGGTCTGTCTTACTCTAAAAATTTTGTTCAAAACCAGGAGATGCTAAACTTTTTCTGTAAAGGGTCACATGGTGAATATTTGGACTTTGGGGGCCATGAAGTCTCTATTTCAATGACTCAACTCTGCCATGGTGAAGCAAAAACAGCCAGCAGTGAGCCAAATTTGGCCCATGCACCGTGGTTTGCCAACTCCTGTTCTAACCTGCTTCTGTATAACCAAAACTTATATCTAAGCCATCCAGATTCTTTCTGGAAATATTTGAGGAGGATTTCCAAAAAGAAGACGAAGAGGAGATTCTCACAGCCTTCAAGAAGTGGAAGTATACTGTCAAGTTAAATTAGACAATGCCACAGTAACAAATAAACACTCAAAATCCCAGCAGCTTAACATAAGTTGATTTCTCTCTCAAACGTATTCCAACATAGGTCTGGCAACTCTACTGTGAAACTCTTCTCCACGTAGTGACTCAGGGACCTAGGATCCCTCCACCTTCTGACTTTACCATCTCAACATGTGACTTCCAGGATAGAGCGAATATGTGTTAACAAAGGCCAGGCATTCAGCCTACATCCCATTGCTTCCCACACAGAAAGCCAGTCACCGAGACAATGAGTAATGCCAGGGAAAAAGGCTTTATTATGGGTGACATCAGCCAAAGAGATGGTAGGCAAACCTCAAACCCTTCTCTCTCCCCTGACCAAAGCTAGGGGTTTATACAGCAGGGAAGGAAAACAGGATGGGGAAGGAAGAGGAGTTGGTCAACAGGCAGCAGGTAGTTAAATGAGGGATCTAGCATCTCACTGTAACCACATGAAGGAAAAAGGAATCAGGGAGGGGTGAGAAGGAGGACATGGTTGACAGGCAGCACGTGCATCTCAATGTACAAATGTAAGTTGCTCAAGCTTCTGTTCTATGGGCATCCAACTTGTTGGAAATTTGGGCTCGTTTCTTATGGATGTGTCACAATGACTCTTAAATGTCTCCACTCTCATTTCTTTGGCTAGGATTCATCACATGATCCTGCCAAACTGCAAGGCAGGCTGGGAAGTTTAATTTTCCCATATGCCCAAGAAGAAAAAGAAAGCAGGATATACCTGAGCCAAGAATTCTCTACCATAGCTAATATGAGTGAGAATAAGAGAATTTTTGTATATTTTGTGATAATTAATCTTTTCCTAGAATGAACAAAAACTGAAGTCAATACCATTATGCACCCTGGCTTTATTTAAAAGCTATTTGTGTAACATATATTTGACTAACAGAACATACTGTACCCACCTAAATATATAATGTATCTACCCGGAGTCTGCCTAGATCCAGCTAAATGGCTCAGATTATCAATCAGGTGGTTTTTGTGGCTTTTAATTATCTCAAACCAAATGTAAGAAAAGCCAGTTTCAGGAAGAAATAGGATTACTTGCTTTTAGGTCTCTTTGATTCAGTAATATATGGATCATTTTGGTCTGACTTCCTAGGTGAAAACAGGAGGCAACAGAAGGGAGCACTTCTCCCTCTTATTTAATCTCTAACCTTGAAAAAGCACTCCCACAGTCATGAATATGTATCAGAGAGTTCCCATGACAACCGATTCTCACCCTCTCCTTTCAGAACACCACGAAGTTATCTTCTACCTATTCACAACTGGATTATAAACTGTGTGAGGGCAGAGCCTGAGACTAACTCGTGTCTGCATTCTTAGACACTGGAGCAGTGTCTGGCTCATAAAAGGCATCAATGGGTGTCCTAAATACATGCCAATTGCCTGAATTGAATGACAGGGCAGATTGGCTATGGGGCAGGTCTCAGAGTGTGTAGGGTTATTTCTAGAGCATATGGGCCTGGAAATGTCTTCAGGAAAGAAGGTCTGGGAAGTTTGTATGCAGTGACATTTCTTGTGTTCCTCCCTAACTTGCAAATTCCCCTCTTCTGACAACAGTGAGGCTCCAGGACCCTGTCCTCACACTTAGTGGACCCAAGCATGGAACATGTGACCCTGGCCAGAGACAATCAGAATGTCCCATGGCCCTGCTCAGTGGTTCAGGAGTGGGCACATAAGCTAAGTCAGCCCAGCAAGAATGAATCTCAGGACTTCTTCAAAAATTACTGGAAAAGACAGTTGCTCTTTCCTGCTGAACTTGAATAGAAAGCTGGAGTCACTGGAGCTATCATGCCACTATAGAGACCATCAGAATGAAGCCAACACACCAAGGAAAGCCAGAATGCAGAAAGACACTAGTTACTGCTGAAACAGCTTGAACCAAGGAGCCAGTTTTACCCTTGGACTTTTCCTATTCCTATGTATAAGTCCAACTAGTAGAGCACACTTCACTAGGAAGGTCAGCAAGACCTGGGGCCTTTTTTATGTAATTCTTTAGCATTAAATAAAGGCTGGAGATTGGACATTTCAAGCTCCAGGGTCTATGTTTGGATCTTTATTGTCAGCCTTGAATGCTTGAAAATGATACCCCAATGGCCTAAGAATACTATGATGAATTGTACGTAAGTTGTCTGCATACCAGAATTTATAATTCTATCTAGGCTTTGGATCCAAGGACAAACTCTCTTATGTTTTATTTTCTTCCCATTTCCTCCTCCACATTTCCCAGCCTACTAGCAACGAGCCATTAACCAATTATAGCCAGTGACAAGTGGGCAGAAGTGATGTGTGTCACTTCTGGCTGAGACAGCAAAAAGCCCAGGTTCAATTTTCCTCCTCTCTGCAGCAACAGGGGATGCCATGTACTCCAGATGGTGCAGCTGCAGCTAAAAATGACAGCAAAGCTATCAGCCTAAGACCCTGAGAGACTCTATAAAGGAGAGTCCTCTGGCAACTTAAATGGGATGTGAGGTCTGCATGAGAAAAAATAACCACTTCTATTGAGGTAAGCCACTGAGATTTGGAGGCTGATGTTTAAAGTAGTATAACTGGCCAATTTCTACAATTCATAGAGATTTGTAGGTTTCTACTTATGCTTTCCCCAATAACTCCGAAAATATTTTCCATCAAGTTTTAAGTTATACCAGAAGCATTAAATAGTGGGAAGAGCATTTCCAAAGGTCTTGCCTAAGTCAGTCAAGACAGGAGGTTAATCTAAATAATTACTCATATGAGGAATCTCAAACAACAAAAGTAAAGTAGGTATTTGTTTAAGGAATACATAAGGGAAAATATCAAAATAAGACCAGAAATCCCTGGTACCAACATGTGAAGGTTTTCTCTTCTCATTAGAAAAAAGAGACTACTAGACAAACATCATTAACCTTAAACAATATAAACTGCAGTCATTCTGTCTGCATATATCAGCTGTTGTGAGATCATTTTCTCTCAACTCTTTTATATACATATGTCTCCACAAATTGACCAAAGAGAAACTTGTCTATTTATGTAAAATGGAAGTCTCACTGGCATTTTTAGATATTGATGAAGGTAAGCCTTCTTAATCACTTAATAAATACATACAAAGTGCTAATAATTTTTTTTGAGACAGAGTCTCACTCTGTTGCCCAGGCTGGAGTACAGTGGCGTGATCTCAGCTCCCTGTAACCTCTGCCTCCTGGGTTCAGTGATTCTGCCTCACCCTCCTGAGTAGCTGGGATTACAGGCATGCACCACAATTCCCAGCTAATTTTTGTATATTTAGTGGAGATGGGGTTTTTACCATGTTGGTCAGGCTTGTCTCGAACTCCTGACCTCAGGTGTTCTGCCCGCCTCAGCCTCCCAAAGTGCTGGGATTACAGGCATGAGCTACCATGGCCGGCACAAAGTGCTAATTATTTTAAACCTTTTTTTAAGATTATTTTTTGTCCATTTTCAGTGCACTGAGAACTGAAATCTACAGTGTTTATATGAAAATGTTCTGGGGTCCTTGTTAAGTTAGTAGATTGCTCTTTCTTCTGTATTTATACGTTGCATATTTTTAATTGACTTCAAAGCTCTAATCGTCATGCTCCTCAAAAAAGGTTATTTTGAGTACGCTTTGCATTGTATGGTAGATTGAAACAGGCTGCTAAGCAAAATGTGCTGTCAGTATGTATTCATTAGAAACAAAATCCTTATGGTAGTTGTAATTTATGAAAAATGAGCGCAGAACAATAACTTAGGTAATAAAAATATGTTCAAGAGCAAAGGATTAAAGTGAGACAAAAGCAAACTACAATGTTCTGTGATGGAGATGTCTTTCCTGTCTTTATTTTAATCAATACTTAAAAAAAAAATAAGCTGGGTAGCTCCTAATGACTTAAAAATGCAAATCCTAACCAAAGTCAAATTCTTTTCTCATATTTCTTAGAGCTTGTAGATTCAGAGCATAGTGAACCATAGAAACAAAAAGGAGAAAGAACCAAATTATTTAAACTTTGAAAGCAATATTTTCATCTGAATTGGAAAGATTCACTAAAATTTTCATTTTTGTTAAAAGAAAATTTCAGAGTTCACACAATGACTAGAATCTGGCATTTCTACGAACCTTCCCAGTGAGATTCTAGCACACGATAAATGCTCAATAAATATTTGATGAATGAATTAATATTACCACCCTCTGAATAAACATTACTAATATTATTTTGCTAGGAACAACAATTTTTTTTAAATGCCTTTCTTTAGTCTCTGCTTTGTGTTGTTGACCACCATATAGGTCGGTCTCATCCAATTCCACCGTGACCAGTGTTTCTCTTCATTTTCTCTGAAACCAGGTCCATGGCAGGACTATACGGACAGCAACACGCTGTGGGAAAGTAGGTGCTCCCAGTCACTTCAAGGGAGCCTGTATATTCAAGGGATATGTACATTCTAGTCTATTTTGTAACTCTTCCCCTTAGTCAGGTACAGAGCCAGGAGGGTGGTGTCCAGGCCAGGAGGACAGCCCGAGGGGCAGCAGTGGCTTGGAATAAAGGAGTACTGAAGCACAAACCCAGCACTGGTCAAGCTCCTGCACACCCTTTGTTATTGACAGCTCATGAGCTATGAGCAAATAAGCCATTGTTTTGATGAATTTTTCCGTAGTCCCATCTGCCCCAGGAAAAGTCATATAAGTCACCCTTTACCATTTGCTGGAAGGGTAAGCTGGTAGAGCCTACAAAGAGTGGACCAGAATATCACAAGTGACCTCCCCATTGTAGAACCAATCAACCAGAGAGCACAGGACCATTGGGATGAGGTGGACCAGGGAGCACAGGACCATTGAGATGAGACAAAGCAGGGAGCACGGGATCATGGAGACAAGATGGACCAAGCAGCACGGGACCATGGAGACGAGATGTACCAGGGAGCACAGTGCCATTGAGATGAGACGGAGCAGGGAGCACAAGACCATGGAGATGAGACGGACCAGGGAACATGGGACCATGGAGACATGAGGGGGCAGGGAATGAGGGACCACGGAGAGGATTCCAGGCAGATGGCAACGTGTGAATGTTGTTCAGGCATGCGTTTGGTAGGAATGAAAAGATAAATGAAGCCATTTAAACCCTCCTGGTCTCATGCTATCTGGAAATTACCATCCCATTAGTAGTTTCCTTTGGATTTCAACAAATCACTGTATGATTTAGCCTATAACAAGGAAGCATCCTCAAGTTTGGAAGTCCTTCTTACAAAATATTAAAATAGAAACCAAAGTTGACAGGTACCTCAAGGCCAATCACCTATAGCCACATAACCAAAACTTAGTTATCCTGATTTCTCTGAGATGCTATCTCAAATCACAATGAAACACAGCATGTAAGCTTTACATCCTTGTCAACATGATTCAGTGAAATTAAGCCAAACAGCTATAGCTTAGTCAGCTTAAACAACTCTGCTTGCCTTAACAAGAACATTAATGCATAACAGCCACCCATAAAAAAGGTCAAAATACTTCTCCCTTGATGCTTTATAAGCTATACTGTAACTGCTATAAGGTGAGCTTCTTACTATCTTCATTTGAAGTTTCCTAGTTCAAGATCGGCCAACTGTTCCTTTGTAAACACAATATACTTTTAATTTTTAAAAATTTGATCTAATTATTTTTCTAAATTTGACTTGATTTTATTTTTGAAACTCCCAACACTGCACTTCTGGGAGGAAAAAAAATCTAATGTGAAAACTGGAGAATAAGAAAAGTCAGATCAGAAGTCGATTTTTCTCTCTTTCACTTTCTCTCTAATGGCTCAATTCCCGTGTTTACCTCATGTTTTGGTTTGCAAAGTAACTTGTTTCTTCTAAAAAGTCTGAGGATGCCTCAAACTTCTGGCCAATGGGGTGGCTTTGACTTTTGTAAAGAATTTTTATCCTCTTCTTATTCATTTCCTGCATTTAATTTTTCTTGAATGCGGAAATATCGGAGAATTTTGCGATTGCATAACTGTCCTGGATTATTTTAGGAATCCTCTTTGCTACTAAAATTTTACTCTCATTTACTCTCATTTTATTTTCAGAAAGAGCGTTTCCTTTCAACAAAATTACAAAGTAAAATGATTTTTGCTAAACAATGCATCTCGTTTAACAAAAGATAACTCCCTTCCTTCAAAAATAGCTGCAACATGAATATCACCAATTTTCATCCAAAATAAAATTATTTTCTCATGATAAGCATCATTCAGGAAGAAAAGATAGGTGCAGCTATGTGGTCTTGAGCAAGTTTTCTCATTTTTCTAAGTTTTCTCATCTATAAAATGGGGACAATACTAGATGTGAAGTGTATTATAGGCGGTCTTTCGAGAAGATGTCCCTTTTCTCTGAAAAGTAGCCACCCACAGGGCACCTTCTTCTATTAGACTGGGTACCTTTTCAGATCAGATCGTCTCAAGAATTTGGAACGGGCATTCAGACATAACCAGTCATATTGCCGAGGGTGACTCAAAATAAGGCAATATAAACTTGCAAACTTCAGGGACAGCCATCCTGTGACATGTTGTAAAGAAGCATGAAAGCTAGTTGGGAGAGATAAAGGAATGAGTTGGGTATGCATAGAAATCAGGGGATGGGACAGAGTAACTGCCAGGATTCCTGATGACAGTCCACCTCCTAGCTCTGGTTCTGAGGTGTGACTGCATTCCCACATTTAACTTGCTGAAGACATTACTATAGCCACATTTAAAAAAAGAATAAAACTCCTCAAGCTTTTTTTTTTTTTTTTTTCTAAGTACATCACAAATTTGTTTTTCTTCCTTACAACCAGGAGTGTCTTCACTAAAACACAAAAGGAAAAATGCCAAAGATATTTCTTTATCCACATTGGTCCTTCTAAGAGAACTCTGCTACCAGCCAGAGCTCACCATAGCCCCTCCCATGCAGGAATTCCAATTAAAGTAAAACAAGGTCTTTAGAGTCACATGATCATCAATATGCATAAAAGTGACACCAGGCCAACCTCAAATGCCCAATTACCCAAATGTCTTTCTCAGGTAACAGTCTTATAGACAAGGTTCTTTGGCAAATCATCTCGTTTAGAGAAATTAAAGCCAACTTTGAACACAGGTGATTTCTCATCCTCTTTACAGCCACTCTCAGAATAATTGAAAGGGTTTCTCATCATCTAACATACCAGGTCAACATGGCACCATTGATCCATTTTATTTAGCTGGGAAGTTCAGCTCGGTGCAAGCCCTCTTTTGTGCTTTCATGTGACTGGTAAGTAGTTCCTCACTCAAGAGAGGCCTCAGGATGAGACCTCTGCCAATTTGCTCTTTGAAAAGATTCAGGCCTGGGTGTTCGCTCTTACAACAGCCTAAAATCCAGATGTGCACACAACAGTGGGAAGTGGGATAAGGGCAGGCCCATCTTGTGGCTGGCTGAGGGGAAGGGGTACATCTAGGATACATCATGACCCCGAGACGTGGTAGTGTGGAGCCTTTAAGACTAGTTCAGAGAACTTCGTGAATGATTTCCGGGAGTGTGGAGGAGGCCAGCATGTAGCTGACTGATGAATCATTCGCCACCGCACAGATGTTAACACAAAGAGTTCTCTTCATTCTCTGCACTCATGGTGTTCTGCTGTGTGCGTCCAAGTCGACCCATTTAACAATAAACTAGCTCTTAGTTTAGAGGGTAGAAATTCATGCTCACTCTGCAGCTGAGGGGCTGGGCAGATTTAAGAAGGTCTAATTTTGATGCAAATCAACTTATTCTGCTGTATTTCTCGCTGAGTTTTTTCTCTGGGTCCCTGTTACCAAGGGAAAGTTGGTTCAATGCTGACTCCCTCTCACCTCCTAACATTGGCAGTGTTTGAGCCTGGTTGAGCCTAGGGCTCAGGGTATGAGATTAAATTTGTGAGACAAGCTTCTTTCAATCTAGTCAGCATTTATCAAATTTTCAGGGGCATCTAGAAAGTCCTAGTAACAATGAGGTCTATTGAGGGTGGAGAGGAAACAAAATTGGACAGTGTCTTTGTTTAAGTGTGCACTGTCAGTGTGAAAACTTCTGGTTTCCGCTACCACAAGGAAAGAGTTGGGAAGCTGAGGCCGTCACTCCCATCCTCACAAGAAAAAGGTAGACGAACTGAAAATCAAAGACTTTTCTTGGACCCATCAAAGAAGTGAAGTTGCAGGGCAAACTGTAGCCCCGAAATCCAGAAAGAAAAAAAAGCCACTGGGATTATAACTGACAGGAACACTTAGATGGTAATCTTGATGAATTGCTGGAGGCTAAATACGGTCTAGATTGGGTGCTGCTCTCCTAGGGGAACCCCACGATTCCATAGACTTTACCTCCAGAAACCCCACCAGGTTCTCATGAAGATCCAAGTAACATCCCCACGTGACTCTGGCAGGAGAAGAATTGTAATCCTTGTGCAGTAAATCCAGAGCCTTCCTCAAAACAAAGGCCCACATTTTGAAATGACTGCCCCAGTCAAGCTAATTAACATACATTGTGCACCCTAAATATGTACAATTCTTATTTGTTAATTATAGCTCAGTAAAGATGGAAAGATACATAAATAAAATCCTAACTGAGCACATAGGGATAAAAAGTAGGGGAGCAGGGACTCCTCTCCAGGATAAAGATATTCCCAGAGCTTTATCCCAGCTGGTAGAAGGGCATTCTCCCACTCCAGCCTCCTGCCTCACCTAAGAGGAGAAAAACATAGTTATGAAGGGTCGGGTCTACAAGAATATGGACTGGGAGTGCTGCAATCAGGGAAAAGAGTGGGGGCTGGGTGAGTAAAATTATTGAGAAACACTTGTGAAGGCCACAGCCCAGGGAGACAGGTGCACGAAAGGACTGGGATTTAACTGGCAGATTTTAGAACTTCCCCCTCCCTTCTTACTGACTACTATGCCAACAGGACTCCAGTGTAATGATAGTGAGTTACAGGTAAAAGAGCTCCAAAACAAGAACTCTCTCTGAGGAGTATAAGCTTAAGAGAAGAGAAGAAAACAAGAACAAATTTGAAGCCCCCTGGTATCTACAGCTACAGCAAACATTAAACACAAAACACTCAGATTCTTAGCCAGATTATGACAAATCTACGCAGTAAAGGCCTATTCACATCAGCTCCTAATACCAAGAAAAGCATGGTCTGAAGAGTCAAAGCAAGTATCAGAACCAGACTCAGCTATGACACAGATGTTGGAATTATCAGACACAAAATGTTGAATAACTGTAATTAATGTGTTAACTCCTTATTCTCCAAAAAAAAGAGAAGACAACGTGCAAGAATCAAATGGAAATTAAAAACACAACACCAGAAATGAAGAAGGCCTTTGACAAGCTCATCAGTAAACTGCACACAGACAAAGAAAAAAATCAGCAAGCTTGAAGATAGGTCAAAGAAACTTCCCAAACTTAAATGCAAAGACAAAAGAAAATTGAAGAAAAAAAAAGTAGAAAACAGAGTAAATACTGTGGGACAATTACGAAAGGTGAAACATATTTGTAATTGGATACCAAAAGGAAAAGAAAGAGAAAAAGGAGGAGAAGAAATAATTGAATTATGGCTGAGAACTTCACAAAATTAATGATAGACACCAAACCACTTACAAAGGAAGATCTGAAAACAATTGGAATAAATACCAAAATACATACACACATGCACACACAAATACACACACACACACAGGCATATCATATTCAAATGGCAGAAAATGAGAAACAGAGAGAAATCTCAAAAAAGCCATAGAGGGAGAAAGTATCTCACATATAAAGGAACAAATATATGAATTACAGTAGACTTCGCTTCAGAAACCATGCAAGCCAGAAAAGAGTGGAATAAAATATTTAAAGTATCAGGGGGTGGAATTCTAAAATTCTATACCCAGTGAAATTACCTTTCAAAAGCAAAGAGAAATAAGCTTTATCAAATGAATAAAAATTGAAAGACTTTATCTTCAACAGACCTGCCCTGGAAGAAATGTTAAAAGTTCTTCAGGCATAAGGAAAATGATACAGGTCAGTAACCTGAATCCACATAAAGAAAGGAAGAGCATCATAAAAGACATGAATGAAATAAAAAAATAAATGAAATAAATAAAAAAGAAATAAATGAAAATCTCTTGGTTTTTGTGTAAGTCAGTGCTCCCATTGCTATAAAGAAATACCTGAGACTGGGCAATTTATAAAGAAAAGAGGTTTAATTGGCTCACAGTGAGGCAGGCTGTACAGGAAGCATGATGCTGACATTTGCTCAGCTTCCCAGGACTCAGGAAGCTTCCAATCATGGTGGAAGCGGAAGGGGAAGCAGACATGTCACATGGCCAGAGCAGGAGCAAGAGACGGAGCGGGGAGGTGCTGCACAGTTTTAAATGACCAGATCTCACAAGAACTCTCTCACTATTGTGATGACAGTTCCAAGGGTGATGATGCTAAACAATTCATGAAAAATATACCCCCATGATCCAATCATCTCCCACGAGGCCCCACCACCAACATTGGGATTACATTTCAATGTGAGATTTGGGTGGAGACAAATATCCAAACTATATCCGTTTCCTTATGTTTAATTGATCTAACAGATTAGCATCCACCTAAAGTAATAATAGTAACAATGTATTTGGTGATTATAGCATACGAGTAAGTGAAATGAATTACAGTAACATCACAGAGACAGTAGGGAAGAAACAGGCCTTCTGTTATAAGGCACATGAAGCAGCATACTGTTATTTGAATATGGATCTAGATTAGTTAAAATATGTATATATACATATATATATATAATTCTTTTTTTTGAAGAAGAAGAAGTCTTGCTCAGCTGCTCAGGCTGGAGTGCAGTGGTGCGATCTTGGCTCACTGCAACCTCTGCCTCCCAGGTTCAAGCAATTCTCTGCCTCAGCCTCCCAAGTAGCTGGGATTACAGCCACCTGCCATCACGCCTAGCTAATTTTTTGTATTTTTAGGAGAGGCGGGGTTTTGCCATCTTGGCCAGGCTGGTCTTGAATTCCTGACCTTGTGGTCTATGCGC
This sequence comes from Theropithecus gelada, assembly GCF_003255815.1. Taxonomy (NCBI): domain Eukaryota; kingdom Metazoa; phylum Chordata; class Mammalia; order Primates; family Cercopithecidae; genus Theropithecus; species Theropithecus gelada. Next base: position 46,492,166 of record NC_037678.1, on the reverse strand, counting down.
AAACATTAAATCTGTATTGCCTATCATTTCCACCTGAATGTAAGCACCATGTGGCAGGGGGCTCATCTTGTTCAGCTCTGAGTCTCTAGTACCAGACACATCACAAGCTTCATGAAATATGTGTTGGGTAGAATGCTGGATGGTTGGGCAGATGGACACTTGCATGGGTGAACAAATGGATTGATGATATGTGATCCATGCTGTCATGGGAATTATAACACAACAATGTCTAATTTTTTTTCTCAGACTCTAATACCATGTGATGTTAATAGCTGTGCCATGGTGTTAAAAGATCTTCTATACTCAGAAAAACTTTTTGAGAAATGCTCACTTAAGGAAATTAAACAGATTTCTTGACTGTGGGAGAATGGATACCATGCACTTTTCTCTTCCTGGAATTTAGCATAGCTGTTATTAGGCACTCAGTAAGATAATAACATGAATAAAACCATCATAGAGTAATTCACTCATATGCATTCATTCCACAGGTATGCATTCAGCACCCACCACATTACAGACACTGAGCCAGGGTATAATCAGAGCAAAAATGAACAGAGACTCTGCCTCCATGGAGGGTATAGCATGGTAGAAGACAGACATTATTCCAATAGTTTCACAAAGAAGTGTAAAATTACAATGAAAGGAGGCAGGGGAGGGAGGGAGAGCATCAGGATAAACAGCTAATGCATGCGGGGCTTCATACCTAGGGGAGGGGTTAACAGGTGCAGCAAACCACCAAGGCACATGTTTACCTATGTAACAAACCTGTGGGTCCTATACATGTATCCCAGAACTTAAAAGAAAATTGAAAAAACAAAGTTAACATGAAGTAGTATTTGGAGAAGATGTAATAAGGCAAACAGCCTGGTCGAGGAGGTCAGGGAAAGCTAACCAAGCAGCTGAGAACTAAAGCATGAGGAGGAATTAATATGGCAAAACAGATGGGGAAACTGCTGGAAAAGTGGCCCAACAAAGGGAATAAGTTAAAATCCTATTGCAGGAGAGAGCGTGACACACACTGAAATGAGGCTAACGTGCCTGGGAGGAAGGGTTGCACAGGGGAGTCAAGTTGAGTCTGAGAAGGTAAATGGGACCCAAGGTATACCAGGCATTGAATGCCAAGGAACTTTGAAGCAGCAGATACGCACTTTGAAAAAATCAGTTTATGGAGAAATTGCCAATTCTATTAGGTTGGTGTGAAAGTAGTGATTGCAGTTAAAAGTCATGGCCCAAATTGCAATTACTTTTGCACTAATCTAATAGAATTGAGATCCAGAAGGTACAAGTTTAGCCCAGAGCATCCTGTAGTACAGAAAGTAAGGAAGTGTTCAACACATACACACACACACACAGAGGCAGGGTCTGTCCAATGCAGGAGGCAACTGAAACACCTCCCAATGACCAAAGTTAGAACAATTTCAGCAACAAAATAAATAAAGTGGTATTAAATTATAAACTGAAGTAGAAAATAGATGTCCATGAGTCCATACTGATAAAAGCAAATGATTGAATAAATACATAAATAACAAACGGGAGAACAGAGAAACATGCTGTACAGAATTCCAAATAATTCATGTAGATACTTTGTCTTCGAGGAGCATAGCATAACTCCCCACTATTTACGTGTGAGATCATAGTGACTTTTGTCCAAAGAGTACAGGATGGGAAGGAAGAAAAAATGAGTAACTTCACAGCGGAGAACCCTGACAAACACTACCTCAGCCGGGTGATCAAGATTCATATCAACAGTCATGAATCACGTCAGCTGGATGTACCTTCGCTATTGTGTGATGAGAACAGTGCTCTTTACCTCTCTGCTCTTCCCCTCAAAAACTCATAGCCGCAGTCTGTTCTTGAGAAAACATCAGACAAATCCCAACCGAGGGACATTCTAAAAAATACATGACTTCTGGAAAATGTCAAGGTCATCAAAACAAGGAAAGTCAGAGAAACTAACACAGCTGAGAAGAACTGAAAGTGATGTGACTACTAAATGTAATGCAGTGTTCTGGATGGGATTCAGGAACAGAAAAGGGAAACCAGGTGACAATTAAGGAAACTTGAATAAAGTGTGGACTTTAGTTAATAATAATGTATGAATAATGGTTCATTAATTGTGAAAAATATACCATATGTTAATAATAGAGAAAACTGGATGTGAGGTATATGGGAATACTTTGTACACCTTTGCAATTTTCCTGTAAATCTAAAACTGTTCTATCATAAAAAGCTACTTTTCTTTGGGAGGCCAAGGTGGGCGGATCACCTGAGGTCAGGAGTTCGAGACCAGCCTGGCCAACATGGTGAAACCCCATCTCTACTAAAAGTACAAAAATTATCCGGGCATAGTGGTGGGTACCTGTAATCCCAGCGACTCAGCAGGCTGAGGCAGGAGAATCACCTGAACCCGGGAGGCGGAGGTTGCGGTGAGCCGACATCATGCCATTGCACTCCAGCTTGGGCGACAAAAGCGAGACTCTGTCTCAAAAAAAAAAAAAAAAGCCACTTTTAAACAAGATTGTTTTGACAATATTTTCAATCAAGATCCACATAGGAAGGACTAGAGTGGATGGGGCTGGTGAGGCAGGGGCGAGTTAGGAAGGTGTTGCGGTTGCCTAGACAGAAAAAGATGGTGGCTTGGGCTGCGGTAGTGGAAATAAACTTGGGAAAAAGAACACTATGCCATTATCTAGAAGGGTATGAAGCTAGAAGAGAAGAATGCCTAGGACCAAGAGTTGAGTAACCCATACATTATAAGGATGCAATAAATGAGATGATTCCGCAAAGAAGATAGAGAAAAACATCTAGTACCCAGATTTTGGCATCCAAAGACCATTTTCCAACACAAAGAGCCATTTCTCAGAGATTTTCCTTAGAGGTATGTATAAGGCATTGAAAACAGATCCACACACACAGCATACCCTCCAAAAATTTGATTCCCAGAAGTATTATAGTGAGGGTCATGTAACGTTGCTTATATGAAAGGGAGAAATGACAGATTCTGTACGAGTTTCCTAGGGCTACTGCAAACAGAGTACCACAAACTGGGTAGCTTAGAACAGAAGTTTATTCTCTCACAGTCCTGGAGATTGGAAGTCTGAAGCCAAGGTGTGAGCAGGGCAATGTTCTCCCTGAAGGTGTTAGGGGAAAATCTTTCCCTTTTCTTTGAGTTTCTGGTGGTTGCTGACAATCCTGGGCCTTCCTTGACTTGTGGCTGCATGACTCCAATCTCTGCCCCTGTCATCACATCGCCTCTCCCCTGATATCTCTTCTGTCCCTTCATGTGCTATTCTCCTCTCTGTGTATGTGTCCCAACTGTCCTCGTCTTAATAAGAACACTAGTCTTTCACTAAGGACCATTCTAATCCAGGACAACGTCATTGTAACTTTATTATGTCTGCATGATTTTATTTCCAAATAAGACCACATGCACAGGGGCCAGGGATTAGAACTTGGATATATTGTTTTGGGGAACACAATTCAGCCCACAGGAGATTCCACAGCTCAGGCAGGGAAAGATGAACCTGGAACATCTTTTGGTGGTAAAGAGTAACAACATGTTCAAAAAGCAATGCAAGTATGTCAGAAGGACAAAGGAACCATTTGAAGGAGCCGTTTGGCCAATGATCAATTCCAGAACAACTTGAGCCAAAAAATAAATAACTATAGTAATGGATTATAACCCTTTGTAATTGGGTTATAATGATAGTAATGGATTATAACCCAGAATAAATATCCATAAATCCATACTAATATAAAGAATTGAAGAAACAAATAAATGACCAAAAATGCAGCTTTTTCTTATAGAGAATTCTAATTAACAATTGTAGAAGGAATGATGGAAATAGAAAATCACTTGACATCTCCTGTTAGATCCTTCTGGCATATACCAAATACCAAATTAATGACTGGCAAATACCAAAGTAGTGATTGTTACAGGCACAAATCCTCAGAAGATGCTAAAATTAGTGGGAAAATTAGTCTGATGAGAAAGGATATTAGAAAAATCTCAGCCAGGCACAGTGGTGTACACCTGTAATCCTAGCACTTTGGGAGGCCAAGACAGGTGGATCACTTGAGCTCAAAAGTTCAAGACCAGCCTGGGCAACATGACGAAACCCCATCTCTACAAGAAATACAAAAAATTAGCTGGGCATGGTGGCACACACCTGTGGTCCCAGCTACTTGGGAGGCTGAGGTGGGAGGATCGCTTGAGCCAAGGAGACAGAGGTTGCAGTAAGCCAAGATAGCGCCACTGTACTCCAGCCTGGGCAACAGAGAGAAACCCTGTCTCAAAGAAAATAAAAGTCTCAAAATATCTCTCCACAAGATACCTATTAACTACAAAGAGAAAAAATAGTAACTTTGTAGTAGAGACACTTGGCAGACACCGCCTTCACCAAGTGACCAAAGCTAAGATCACCAGGAATGAGCCATATCGGCTTTGTGTAACTCTTGATGTCAAGCACTGGCAATGGTGCCCAACAGCACTTCTGTGGCATTCTTATTAAAAATGCATAGCCTAAATCTAACCATAAAGAAAAAGTCAAGGAAACCCAAATAGAGGGAACTTCTATAAGATAACTGACCAGTACTCTTGACACTTTTGAAAATATTCAGGGTCATGAACAACAAAGACTGAGGAACTGTTCCAGATTGGAGTAGACTGAGGAGATGTGACAACAAAACACAAAGAAGTCTTCTGAATTGAATCCTAGAACACAGTAAAGAACATTAGTAGGCTGAATGCGGTGGCTCACACCTGTAATCCCAGCACTTTGGGAAGCCAAGGCGGGCGGATCACCTGAGATCAGGAGTTTGAGACCAGCCTGGTCAATATGGTGAAACCACATCTCTACTAAAACTACAAAAATTAGCTGGGCATGGTGGTGTATGTCCATAATCCCAGCTATTCAGGAGGCTGAGGCAGGAGAATTGCTTAAACTCGGAAGGCGGAGGTTGCAGTGAGCCAAGATTGCGCCATTGCATTCCAGCCTGGGCGACAAGAGTGAAACTTCATCTCAAAATATAAATAAATAAATAAAAGCATTAGTGAGATGAAGGGCAAATGGCCAAATGATGAAAATGATCTGTAGATTAGATAATAGTATTGTATCAATGTTAATTTCCCTAATGACATTCTGGTTATGTACTATGGAAAAGCTGGGTGAGGGCACCACTTTTGCAACTCTTTTATAAATCTAAGGTTATTTCAAAAATAAAAAATTAAGAATGAGAAAAAAGAGTACAGCTTTCAAAGTTATTTTAGAAGGGAAATCAACAGGACCCGGCAATAGATGAGCATCGGTGAGGGACAGAGACGTCATGGAAGATTTCTCTCCAGATTTCTCCCTTATATAACAAAACGAAAGTAAAATTATTCCCTGAGAATAAAATCACTGAGAGGCACCATTTTGGGGAAGAATATCGGGGTGAATTGGGGACAAGCTGAAATTGAAGTGTCTTTGAAAAATCTAAGAGGAAATATCAAGTAGGCAGTTGGACATATGAGTGTGATGCTTGGGGACTAGGGATCTGTGGGTGAAAAATTGCAAATTGTGCATATTGAAGCCATCCACACAAATACAATTGCCTTGAGAAAAGGGCATAGGGCCAAGAGTTTGGTTTCTCCACATATAATGACACAGTAAGGAAGATAAGAAGTGTTCAAGAGTCCCAAGCTATGCAGAGAAACAAAATCAGCTTAGGTTCAAAATATGCCCTTTGATTTTGTAACACAGAGGTCACTGGTAACTACTGAGAATTGTTTGTTTGCAAAGTACTTTCGTATAAACAATGTTACATGACCCTCACCATAATGCTTCTGGGAATTGAATTTTCAGAGGGTATCCTGTGTGTGTGGTTCTATTTTCAATGGCCCATACATACCTCTAAGGAAAATCTGTTGGGTTATGTTACACTATATGATTGTCTTCATTTTCAGATGAGGTCACTGTCATAGGCTGCATCTAAGGTGTCCCCATCACCCCAACAAAGGTATTCATGCCTTTGTATAAGCCCATCCCTTCACTTCTAACCAACAGAACATGGCAAAGGCTGTCACTTTCATGATTAGGGTACAAAAGGTTATGACTTCAGTCTTGCTAGCAGATCCTATCTATTGCCTTCTTGGCTTACATGCTTTAATGAGGCAAGATGTGTATCAGATAGGCCCACATGGCAAGGAACTGAGGGCTGCATCTGAACAACAGTGTGCAAGAAACTGAGTCCTGTGAACAAGTATGTGAGCTTGAAGATACATCCTTCCCTAGTTGTGCCTAGAGATGACTACACCCTAGCCAACACCTTAATTGCAGCCTCTAAGAGACTGTGCAGCAAAGGACTTGGCTGTGCTATGCCTGGATTCATGACCCAAAGAAACTGTGAGATTATAAATACTATTGTTTCAAGCCTCTGAGTGTTGTGCTAATGGGCTGCACTGCATATAGATGACAAATGCAAGTCATTAAGGCTCAGAAAGGTTAAGGCTTCTGTGCTGTATATTCTCCCTTGACCCCTCCAGATTCAATCTCCACTATCTCTATTTGCCCTGGAAGTGAATTATATGAGCTACTCAACCAGCCTCCTTGTGCTCAGGCGTCTGCTTTGGCCAATGGGTGGCACCGGGAGAAAGTCAGAGCACAGAAAGAAACAGGGGTCAGCATATCTCAGCTCTCCCTGCTTGGATGCAGTTTGACACTGACTACATTTCTCTACCCAAGGCCACAGCTCCAAGCAATTAATCCCTTTCTTATAGCTTCAGGTCTCTCTGGGTTCCAGGATTCTCTCTCATTCTCATTCATTTTCTCTTTCTCTCTCTCCCTTTTTCTCTCTCTCTCTCTCTCTCTCTCCCCCTCCCCCCCACCCCCCACCTGTCAGGCCTAGAGGCATACATTGCCTCCTGCTGTTGCTGGCCCTGAGGCGCTTCCCAGCTTGTATTAAAAATAAGGGCAAAAACCACAATAACTTTTGCACCAACTTAATATTCCTTAATTCTGCCCACACCTTTATAAACAGTTCTTTCCTTTGACTCTTTTTAATTCACCCCCTTTGAGTGTTCCATCTCATTCCAGCCAGTGTGCTAACAGACACAATTCTGGCACATTAAGTTTCAGGACCTTGAAATTACTTATTTTAATGGAGTAATTACTCCTCCTCTCAGATAGCATGAGCACAGAGGTTAGACATGTGCCCTCACATGGTCAGAGTAAACAGCTCAGGTCAAAATGGAGCCAGAGGTCAGCTGTGCTACTTACAAACCCCGTGGAAAGTGACTGAATCTCTTTGAGTCTCAATTTCTTCATCTGCAAAGTGGGGAAAATACTACACACAACATAAAATTGCAATAATAGGGCTGGATACAGTAGCTCATGCCTATAATCCCAGCACTACTTTGGGAGGCCGAGGCAGGTAGATCATTTGAGGTCAGGAGTTTGAGACCAGCCTGGACAACAAGGTAAAACTGTGTCTCTAATAAAAATACAAAAATTTGCTGGATGTGGTGGCACATGCTTATAATGCCAGCTACTCGAAAGGCTGAGACATGAGAATCACTTGATCCCGGGAGGCAGAAGTTGTAGTGAGTCAAGATCATGCCACTGCACTCTAGCCTGGACAATACAGTGAGACTCCAACTCAAAAAAAAAAATAAATTAAAAAAATACAATGATAATAAACTTATGTAAGCTTACTTATGTAAGACACATGGTACATAGTAAGGGCCCACTAAATCGTCACTACTACAACTCCGTCAGCAAAAGTATCTCATTTTGCTAAATCAACTAAAATCAAAATGCCATTTTGTATTGTCAGCAGCCCTAGGTGTTACAGTAATCACTTAAACTCGATAGGCAGACACACAGAGGATGCCAGAAGCATCCACAGAGATACCACCTAACCCATTTTTCATGCAACAAAGCCCTGAAGAGGTGCTGTAGTGAGCATTGCTCACCAATATTTTGTTTGACTTTTTGGTCCAAAGAATCACTTGGCTCGTTCAACTGCTGCAGTTGTCCAGCCCCTCAGTGGCATTCAGAGAATAGAACTGGTCATGGAGTCTTGTCACATCACATTTTCTCCTCCTGAGGTCACACATTGCCCATACAAGTCTTTGAATGTGCAAAAGCATGAGGGAGGGCAAGAAGAAAATGGGAATCTGCACATGGTGACATTACCAGAAACGTGCTTTGACTTCAGGTTGTGGTTCTTAGAAAGGGCAACGTTGTATGCCACATTTATGACTGTTCCAACTATGTTTTAATGAGTCCCTGCATACTGACAGGAGGGCCACTTAAACAGGAGTAATTGGGTCACCATGGTTTCCAGAGGACGGGGGACAGGCTACAAGGTCTGAATCATTGGCAGAAAAGCAGCTGATGGACCCAATTCAAAGCCACTGAGAGGTGATAATGGGCTGCAAACAGGACCAGTAGCCCGAGCCTACCCAGATGGATGGCACAACTCAACCCAGAGCCTAGCTCGGCCTGGCAGTCGCCACCCCTGCTGCAATGAGGCAGGCTAGAGCAAGACTTCCCCAGCAGCAGTGCTTTGTGCCCTAACTGCATGATTTTTTTTTTATCACTCACATCCTGCTCTTCTATTATTTACTTAATTTTCTCTATTTATGTCCACTCAATATCTTAATGTAGTTTGATTGCAATGTTATATCACAACCACCAATGGAAAACCAGCATCATTTGCCATCAATAGAAAGCAGCAATTAAAATAAATACAATGAACATGAGCGCTGTTGCTAGATCCTGGCTAGACATTACCGCCTGTGAAATGGTCTAAGCCTGAACTTACTGTCTTGATAAAAATGGCTGGCAAGTGTTTAAGCACCAAGTGAGATGCTTTTTCCTGTAATCAGAAACATTAAAAGAGAGTGAATAACAGAGTAACTTTCTGACTGTGTTATTCAGTCTCCTTTTATGGTAAAATCACCTTGTAATGCATCTTTAGGCCTCTTGTCACATAAGCCAGGACTACCCATTTGGAATACAGCATGGTCCTCTCCACTGCTGAAGCCAGGATCTAAGAAGTAACAGTCATAAGTCATGGTTTGTGGAGCTGATGCACATTAAAAGGAATAACTATTGCAATTGATCTTTTCCAAGTAACACCTCCCACCATCTCATTTGCTCCCCAGATGCCGTCCTTTGGGAAATGGCAGGATAGACTAGATATCAAGCCCCACTGTGAAGAGCACATGGAATTTCTTATCTTGTTGTGTAGAACAAGCATGTCCCAGCGAAAGAATTCCACCCTTTCTGTTGCTGGCTGGGGGTGCCAAGGAAACTCTTCATAACCAGAACAATGTTGGAGACACATCTGCCTTCCAAGGATGCTGGAGGTTCATTAAGTCTCTACTGTGTGCCAGGTACAGTTCTACATGCTGAAGACACAAAGAATAAAATGGGCAAATTCTCTACTCTCACAGTTTATACTGTCGTTGAAGGAGATAGATAGGCAGTAAGCAAAGACATGCCATAGCAAGTGGTCATGGATGCCATGAGAAAGAGGACAGAGAACAATGGTATGAAATGGCCACATACACAGGAAGTCCAGGAAGGTCTGTAAATAGAGTGGATGCTTGGGAAAGGCCTACATAAAATGAAGGAGAAACCCAATTTGTCTATCAGGGGAGAAAAATATGCCAAACAGCAGAATCAATGATGGATGGCAAAGCCCATCTTTACCATCCATCTAGCTTGCCCAAGGTCACCCAGCTTGTAGGTGAAAAGACTGAGACTTGAACTTGTATCCCAGATGATCCAAAGTCCATAGACCCTGACCAGCACATCTGAGTAGTAGCAGGGAAGGCAGTTTGGCCAGAGGCGAGTGAAAGGCCAGGTGGTAGGAGGTGTGATCAGCAGGCAGCCAGGAGACCAGGGGTGAGGATGTTGGCAATGACTCTGAAGTAGAGGATTAGCCCCAGACAGGCTTGAACAGAGGAGTCGACCTTGTCTACACAGTAGAAGCACCACCCTGGCTGATGGGCAGAGAATGGACGGTAGAGAGCCAGGACAGAGGCTGGAAGACCAGTTAGGATTCCATCACAAGACGGTTCAGACAGGACAGGATGGTGTCTTGATGCAGGGAGGTAGCAGTGGAGGTGACGAGAAGTGGTCTCATTCTGAAGATATCATTGACAGGATTTACGGAGGGATCAGAAATGGAATTTAAAAGAGGCATGGAATCACAGGTGACTTCAGAGTTGCTGGTATAACCAATGCAAAAATGGAGTTTCGTGTAGGGAGATGGAGTAACTTGAGCGAGGTGAGCCAAAAATTGAGTAATGGGCATGTTAAAAGAGAAATGCCTAAAAGACACACGGTAGAGATATCCACGGAGCAGCTGGATATTAATCTTGGGGTGTATTGCTAATCTGTCTTCAGGTCTCCCACCCATCACACCCTCACCTTGGAGTTGGGTTATGGACTCCTCTCTGTTTACACAACCTGCAATATGTCCCCCATGATAGCGTTTAGCACATCTTATTATAGTTGTCTGTTTTAGTTCAGCTTTCCCTGACATTATAAGTTCTATGGCAGCAATGAACTTTTGGATAGCCAGTCCACAACATAAGCCAAATCAGAATTTTAGTGGCTTCTCAACATTATCTCTGTCTTCACAACAACCTTGTGAGACAGATAAAGATCTTCCTGTGAAAGAGAAAAATGAGACTCAGAGCGGTTAAGTAACTTGCTGAAGATCACCCAGCTTGTAGGTGATAAGGCTGAGACTTGAACTTGGGTCCCAGGTGATCCAAAGTCCATATCCTTCTCTACCCCCATGACCTACTGTCTTTCCTCTCTACTACATGGAGACAGAGTTTACAGGTTAATACAGAATTTCCTTACAGTGACACCCACTACTATGGTCTGAATGTTTGTGTTCACCCAAAATTTATGTGTTGAAATCCGAATCCCCAAGATGATGGTATGAAGAGATGGAGCCTTTGGGAGATGATTAGGTCATGAGAGTGGAGACATCATAAATGGGATTGGTGCCCTTGGAGGCCCTAGAGAGCTGCCTTGCTCTTCCTTCCACCATATGAAGACACAGAGAACAGGCACCATCTATGAACGCCAAGACTGAACCCTCACCAGACACTGAATGTGCAGGCACCTTGATCTTGGGCTTCCAAGCCTCCAGAACTGTGAGCAGTAAATTTCTGTTGTGTATAAGCCACCCAGTTTATGGTATATCGTTATAGCAGCCTGAACAGACTAAGAACACCCATGAAAGAGTTTTTATTTCTACCCCCTTTACTCTCCCAGACTCCTTTGGAATGTCTCTTTGGCCCAAACTAGACTGCATTACCCCAAAGCCATAAACATGCAGGAAATTTAAGGGACAAATACTCAGGACGTAATACAATGAGCCAGCTTTCCCTCTGGAACCCAAGGTCCTTTTCCCTTAACCCAGAATTTGAGAGTTCGTGGATGGAGGAATCAGACAATCCAGATTTGGGCAGTAAGAGGTTCCATCTCTTACTGTGTGACTTTGGACAAGTGGTTTACCCTCTCTGAGCCTCAGTTTTCCCTGCCTGAAATAAGAATATTAATGATGTTAACCTCACAAGTGATGAAAATTTCATGAAGATAATATATAAAGGAATTTACAGGGTCTGGCCCAGAGCAGACGCTCAAAAAGAGCAGCTACTTTTGTTGTTAGGTTCTCTGATGGGTGGTGGCAAGATTTCCATGCTGTATTCAGAATGGCAAAAGAAAACTTTGCTCCCCAAAGCAGCTTGGAATCCCGCCAGATATACCTCCCCTGCAGGATGACTGTCTACGCAAAGTCTGATTAACTTTGCCAAAGATATTTCTAATTTAAACTGAGTTCTGTTGGACAGCTCAGCTTGTCAGAGGAGAAGAGCGCAACTACCATTGACCTTTTCAAACAAAGTTAATTGCTAGGGTTTTAAGGTTACAGAGCTGAAATTTTGCCATATATTGATCTAGAGGTGCAAATTTCCCTCCTAATTTCTAATTTCCTCTTGAGGAGAAAGTAGGAATTTGCCTTGATACCTCCCATTTTCTCTGAGAGGAACATAAATATTCAGAAAGTTTCTGTGACCAAATCAACAGAGCCAATTATGCAGTGCAATTTCTCTAGTGAAGAATTCTACCAAACTACTTAGTTTTTCATTTCTTTAATATTCATTAAGCACTTCCAGTGGGGCAGGCAATGTGGTAGGCTCAGCAGACATAATGGTGGGCTACATTTTACAGTGGGAGAGAGAAATCTGAATCAAAAAATTAGACAAAGTAAATGTACGGTATTTATATTGAATAAGAGGCATGGTGGGCGGAGCAGGGCAGTGGGCGTGGTCTCCTCTCAGGTGCAGGCAGTAAGTGGCGCTTTGTCTGCAGGGGATTTAGAAGTCAGTCAGTCTTCTTATCGTCAGAAACCCAAACATTATTGTAATGAAATTCTTCTTCCTCCTGGGGTAGAGCACTTTCACCAGCCCTCCTCTTAGATTCACCATGAGATGAAACAGCATAAGAGGGAAATCAAGATTACAAAAGTAATCAGGTCACTCAGCAAGGCTTCCAGGAAGATGTTCAGCTGGAGCCCGAATAGGAAGGAGAGCAGTAGTTAACCAGGCAAAGGAGGGAAGGCAGGATGTCCCAAAGAGAAAGCATGCGCAAGCAATGGTTCTGTGCCCATGGAGAGCACAAGGTATCAGAGCGGGGACCAGACAGGTGACATGCATGAAAGAAGTGGGACAGGTGGGGACTAGGAAACAAGAAAGTACATCCCAGAAAAAAAAAAAAAAAAAAAAAAAAGGGCAGTAACTTCTCAGCCACAGCTGATCCCCTTTCAAGAAAAGCCAGAATTCTGTATTTTTATGCAAAATATGCCTGAATTTTTTCATATTGACAACCAATTTAAAAATTAGAAAATTTTAAAAAAACAGCAAAGCACATCAGTTGGCTAAATTGAGCTTGCAACTTGAGCTACTGAAGAGGTGAGTACCAAGGAAGAAGGAGTAAGACGAGAATGAACCATCTCCATGGTGAGAATTACATACGGCTCCTTCCTCAGCATCCCTGGAACATGCATCCATTCCTCTTCTGAGCCTATTTTTATTGTTTGGTTGTTTCCATTGGGCTTGAATTCATCTCCCTCTCCGAGGACACTACAAGCTATTGCAGAGCAGGGATGGCTACCATCACTTTCCCATTCACTCTGTTGCTGGATATGGCATTGGGCACTTGCTGGGTGTTCAGCAAGCAGTTCTTTGGTAGAATTTATCAGCCAGATGTCCCATATCATTGCATATATTTTCCCGCCTCTTTAGTGCACCCAGATGGTTCAAAGCTCACTCTGAGAATACCTTCCATTTACTGAGCACTGCCATCAGCAGGCACCGTGCTGACCACTTCACGTGCATCATCTCAATTTATCCTCCCACCCCTCTATGAGGTCTGAACTATTCCTCAGCCTATTCAACAACTAAAGTTTGGAGAGATTAAGTAAATTTCTGAAAGTCACACAGCAAGTCAGTAGTAAAGCTAGGAACTGACCTCAAGTCATACATACTCCAAAGAGCAAAATTTTAACCATTATACTCCATTAAGGTACAACCAGAGGAATAACATCAGAAGTTTTTTGGTGTTAAAGATACCAGTTCTTGAGAGATCATTAAAAGCTCTACTTAGACATGCCTGCCATCTTTTTTTGGATACACTTCTGTGGGTACAATTTGTTTAGCAGCTTTCACTGGATAGCTATTGTCCCCACGCACAGACCTGCTTCCCCTTACCTTCATGGATGCTAACAGGAGAGAAACTTGGTTCTGTTTCCTGTCGTCTCACCAATACCTAAGACAAACACAGATGAACATACCACAAAGCCAGAAGGAAACAGAATCATCCAGCTCCCTTATTCTAGCTGTTCCATCTGTAAAAATATCCTGTATTCTAAAGCCTAGGAAGATGTCCATGATACAGGGTCAGGGGAAGAAAGCAGGTTGCAGAAACAATATGCAACACAATCCCACTTAAGAATAACAAAAATCAAAATTAATAACGTAAATTTTACTTAAACGTATGTAATTTAAATGAGTCTGTGTGCCTGGGGAAGGGTCTGTGAGGAAATTCATCAAACTGCTCACAGTTCGAGCGGCAGCTTGAGAGAATGGCAAGGACGAGATTGTGTGGTTTTCAGTTCTACATTGTTGAATACTTTACTGAAATCTTATGTTACTGTGTATTTGGAGAGAATAAGTCTGAAAGGGAAGTCTACCCTGCTTTGGAGTTTCTTCAAAGTACCTCCCATTTTGGGCGAGCGTGTCTGCCCCTAGTTGTTTACCCTGTGTGGCTAAACATCCCACCTTTGCTCCATCACAAGCAAGGGATGCTTCCTCTCTCACTGCAGACACCACAGATGAACTGCCATCAAGCCTTCAGTCTTCTGACGTGGATAGAAGATGTGCATGCTCACACGTTACATTTTGTCAATAACAATCACAACAGCAGCAACTACTGCCACCATTTATTGAGCACTTTCTCTGGGACACTCAGCTAAGACTTTTACATATTAAACCATTTAGTTCTCTCACACACAAAAAACTGTGAAGAAGTTTCTGTTATCCTCTTCTATTCTGAGAAGGGAACTGAGGCTCACAGAGATCAAGCAATGTGTGTAACACCACACTACTAGGTGGCGTATCCAGGATTCAAGCCCAAGTCTATGCCTACCCATCCAGCTACCAACCCTAGATATTTATAAGAATATATCTGGAAGAATGGGTGCCGCTATATACCATCATTATCATCATCATCATCATCATCATCATCATCATCATCACCTGGCTTATCCTCATCCTCAGGTAAACATGCACTGGGATCCAGGTATGTGCTAAATGCATTACATAAGACCATTTAGTCAACAATTTGCTCAACTCCATCCTTCTGTAAGACAGGCAACGTTACATTACTTACTAATAAAGAAACTGGAATTAAGAGAAATCAAGTCATAAAGCCACACATCTACAGCCATCTAATCCTTGACAAAGTCAATAAAAGTTAGCAATGGGGAAAGGACTCCCTATTTAATAAATGATGCTGGGATAGCTGGATAGCCATACGCAGAACAATAAAACTGGACTCTTACCTTTCACCATACACAAAAATTAACTCAAGATGAATTAAAGATTTAAATGTAAGACCTCAAACTATAGTAATTCTAGAAGAAAACCTAGGAAATACCATTCTGGACCTGGGCCTTGAGAAAGGCTTTATGACTAAGTCCTGAACGCAATTGCAACAAAAACAAATTTCACAAATGAGACCTAATTAAACTAAAGAACTCTTGCACAGGAAAAGAAACTATCAACAGAGTAAACAGACAACCTACAGAATAGGAGAAAAATATCTGCATACCTTGTGCATTCAACAAGGGTCTAATATCCAGAATCTATAAGGAACATAAACAATTGAACAAGCAAAAAACAAATGACCCCATTTAAAAATAGTCAAAAGACATAAACAGACACTTCTCCAAAGAAGACA
Organism: Theropithecus gelada; assembly: GCF_003255815.1. Lineage (NCBI taxonomy): Eukaryota > Metazoa > Chordata > Mammalia > Primates > Cercopithecidae > Theropithecus > Theropithecus gelada. Next base: position 46,476,639 of record NC_037678.1, on the reverse strand, counting down.
TGCAAGTGGCCAAAAAACATTTTTTAAATGCTGATCATCACTAATCATCAGCAAAGTGCAGATCAAAACCACAAGGAGATACCATCTCACACCAGTCAGAATGGCTACTATGAAAAAGTCAAAAAAACAACAGATGTTGGCAAGACTGAACAAAAAGGGAATGCTTATACACTGTTGGTGGGAACGTAAATTAGTTCAGCCACTGTGGAAAGTAGGTTGGAGATTTCTCAAGAACTTAAAACAGAAATACCATTTGACCCAGCAATCCCATTACTGGGTGTACATCCAAAGGAAACAAATTGTTCTGCCAAAAAGACACATGCACTCCCATGTTTACCACAGTACTATTCATGAGAGCAAAAACATAGAATCAACCTAGGTGCCCATCAATGGTGGACTGGATAAAGAAAATGCAGTATATATACACCATGGAATACTATACAGCCATGAAAAGGAATAAAATCATGTCCTTTACAGCAACATGAGTGCAACTGGAGGCCATTATCCTGAGGAAATTTTAACATAGGAACAGAAAACCAAATACCACATGTTCTTACTTATAAGTGGGAGCTAAACATCAAGTCCTCAACAGTAAACACTGGGGATGACTGGAGGGGGTAGGGAGGGGGGATAAGCGTTGAAAAACTAACTGTTGGGTACTATGCTGAGTACCTGGGTGATGGGATTATATGTATATCAAACCTCAGCATCTCACAGTATATCCAGGTAACAAACATGTACATGTCTCCCCTGAATCTAAAATAAAAGTTGAACAAGAAAAAAAAAAATGTTAAAAAGTTTAAAAGAATAGAAACAAAGAGAGGTCAAGTCAATGGCATATCAAAGATTATCCACAAACTACAAAATAATCAACACCCACACTAAATGTACGAACTTAGTGTTATCAGGACAAAGGTAATTTACCATTTGATTTTTCTTTAAGTTAGTCTCAAGATTACTCCAGCATACCTTAACAATTTACTATTTTCTACACTGTGGTTTAAACTGCCATAGTGATCCAGTTCTCTCTTCTATTATTATATTTCAGATTGAGTCAAGAGAAGGTTAGAACATTTGTACAGCAGAGAAATGTCCTTACCTTTCACAACGGTGAGGAAAGAAATTTAAAACTTCCCTTAACATCTGCCATCCTGATTATGTGAATAAAATGTCAGTGGAAACACAAATCATTATGAGATCTATAAATACAAAAGCACGTTCTACAATAGTGCCAAATGTATCAAATACATCCACTGTCAAAATCTGAGCTGGCACACAGAGCTAATATGCTAAACAACCTACTGTTTCCCTGCTTCCTCAATTAATTTCAGGGAATCGCTTCATCTGTAAATAAATAATTTGTATACATTATAAAGCCATGACATTTCTAAGTTGAAAAAGACATTGGAGGTCATCCAGTCTAATCCAGACCCAGAGATGTCAATGGCTTTCCCATCATTGAATGAACTCCATAGACAGCAGCAGCAACCAGATTCTAAAAGGGGTGCTAATGTCTGCGCACAGTGGCTCACACCTGTAATCCCAGCACATTGGCTGAGGTGGAAGGACCATGATATGGTTTGGCTATGTCCCCACCCAAATCTCACCTTGAATTGAAGCTCCCATAATTCCCATGTATTGTGGGAGGAAGCCAGTGGGGGATAACTGAATCATGGGGGCGGTTTCCCCAACACTGTTCTCCTGGTACTGAATAAGTCTCACAAGATCTGATGATTTTACAAGGGGTTTCCCCTTTCGCTTGGCTCTCATGCTGTCTTGTCTGCTGCCATGTAAGACATGCCTTTCGCCTTCTGCCATGATTGTGAGACCTCCCCAGTCATGTGGAGCTGTTGAATCCATTAAAGCTCTTTTTCTTTATAAATTACCCAGTCTCAGGTATGTCTTTATCAGCAGTGTGAAAATAGACTAATACAGACCACTTGAGGTCAGGGGTTCGAGACCAGCCTGGGCAACACAGCAAGACCCTGTCTCTAAAAAAAAAATTAAAAAGAAAAAACTAGCCAGGTGTGGTGGCACATGCCTGTAGTCCCAGCTACTCAGGAGGATGAAGTGGGAGGATCACTTAAACCCAGGAGTTCGAGGCTGCAGTGAACTATGATCACACCACTGCACTCCAGCCTAGGTGACAAATCAAGACTCTGTCTATAAGAAAAAATAATTTTTGGCCGGGTGCAGTGTCTCACGCCTGTAATCCCAGCACTTTGGGAGGCCGAGGCAGGCAGATCATGAGGTCAGGAGATGGAGACCATCCTGGCTAACGTGGTGAAACCCCGTCTCTGCTAAAAATAAAAAATAAAAATAAAAAAAATTAACCGGGCATGGTGGCGGGCACCTGTAGTCCCAGCTACTCGGGAGGCTGAGGCAAGAGAATGGCATGAACCCAGGATGCAGAGCTTGCAGTGAGTGGAGATCACACCACTGCACTCCAGCCTGGGCAACAGAGTGAAACTCCGTCTCAAAAAAAAAAAAAATAATAATAATAATAATAATAATAATTTTTTAAAGGTGCTGGGCAGGAGGCTTACAGGGGAAAGTAGCAGTCATGCTTGGCTCTCTGAACAGCATCTTAGTCTAGTTCCAGCAAGTCTTCACATGCTATTCCATGACTGGGAGATGGAACAGAAGGGATTTAGCCTGGTTAATCCTCCTCCCTCTCATTCAGAAGATAAATTAGCTGGAGGAGAGGACAGTGCAGGGTTGGGGGTGCTATAAGATTTGGGTATCACCTGAGGTCACATAATCAATGATCCTATAAAAACGACATAAGTAAGAATCCAGGATATATTAGTACTCTACACAAAAGAGGCAGAAAATAGCTACTAAGTAAACCAAAAGGAGAGATGAATATGTGGATATAATCAGAGGTTTATGTGGTCTTGTTGGACATGCTGTGTATATTAACAATCATAGTAATTACAGTACAAAAAAACATATAACTGATAAGATTTCAAATCTCTATCCATTCTCATGGATCTTGATAAAACATAGGTTATTATTCACATACATCAAAACACCTTTAAGAAATACTCCATACCCAGTTCTCACACTCATTGTTCTCCAAATGGAAATTAGCTGTTCCCAGATTCTCACTACTTCTGAAATCTTTCCTGGAAACCCAGCCTATGTGGCTTTCTTCTGACCTTCTCCCCTCTACACTTGGCCCCATTTTTTGCTTGTTTATTTTTTCATTTGTTTCATTAGAAAATTTCCTTGGGCCTCTCTGACAGCTCCACTTTTGTTTTCCTTTGCCCATTACTCAGATTCTGCTCAATAAAGGAAAGTTGAGGGCTGATACCCCATGCAAAATTCATTTTTAGAAGGCCAGGGAAAGACTGAAAAAAAGATAAATTAATCTTGTTCATCCCATTTAAATACAAATGTACATGGATTTGCAAAATTCATTTCTGTATGTAGACTGAAAAACTTGTTATTGTCTTTTGATCATAGCAGCTTGTGGTAAAAGCTGTCTGTTTATACCCAACATAATGCCAAGAGCCTGCACAGATATCACAGCATCTAAGAACTCGATCATTGAGGAGGAAGTAATGGCAATCAGGTGTGAAAGCTCAGATCAGCCTCTTAGAGTTCAGACAGGAATTTCTAAAATCTGTAGTATTATTAGTAGACACTCTAAAAGCCTTTCCTGAGTTCAATCGTGCTGATGAAGGGATAAAGCTGGATCCTTCCAAGACCCCACGAGTGTTCTTGTTTTTTAAAAACAATTGTTGGGTTGTTTAGTGTTTGATTTAATTAATGGCAAAAGGGTTTGTTCTCATTTTTCATTATTAAATCCAATTTTGATTCCTTTAACTGAAGTGTGCATAAAATGTCCTTTACTCCAATTCTGTTAATGAGACATATGACTTCATCTAAGCACACCCACCAGTCTATTCTTCTGTGCTAATTTCTACTGATGGAATTTTAGGGATTACCTCTATTTACCTCACACTTTGGTCCTGAGAACATGAGATGGGAAGGCCTGTTTGGAGGAGGTGGAGAAAGAAAAGGACAACAAATTATTATTATTCAGTGTGTTCATTTGATACTTTGATAGATAAAATAGGAAATCAATAATCACCATAAGCCTCTCAAATGTAATTTTTTTTTTTATCAACTGGGGATGTTACTTCTGTTTCACAATCCTAGTACCTACAAAGCCCAATATTTCATTATGCCCCATCTCCGCTATTATAAGATTTAATTTGGAGAAAATGCAAACTGCTTTTTGACAATCTCTCTCTCAATGTTAAAAAATGGCTTTTACATTCAAATCGATCTGATAGAAAACATTTTATAAGCTTGTCATTGCCCATTGCAAATGCCTGACAGGACACTCTGGTGTGTTTCACCATTATTAAAACAGCAACCAAAAATAAATAAATAAAGTAAAACAAAAAGAAAGCCCATCTGGGGCCTGGGTAATGCAATGATTGGGAAATCATATCTGTTTGGGTAGAAGATTAGAATCAAGGAATGCAACCATTTTCATCATCAGTATAACTCTTTGTAACTGACTTCAGAAATGGCCCCAAATGGATGGAACTGCTCTTTTATTAGCCACATTGATAAATGTGCATCAATTTTTCATTTTGAAGCGTTATTTCCTTTTGCAATTTGCCAAGTGCCTTTTCATGCCCTATGTGAAGACTGTCCCACGAACAAAGCTCCTTCGGGGGAGACAAGTTAATTATCTGCCTGCCACTCTGATTGTTGGCTGCTGGAAATAAAAGTCTTTACCAGGCTTGATGGTGAAGCGCCAACACTGCTGGTTGACAATGACGTCAGATTCCTATAGAAGCAGTTCATGGACAGGTAGGAGATCCACGGCTGAAAACCCAGACTTGGAATGGGGCAGGTCTGGATGCAAAGCCTAAACTTCCTGGTATAACTTTAGGCAAGTTATTCAATTTCTATGAGCCTCAGCTTCTCCATCGGTAAAATGGAGACAAAATGTGTTCCAAACTTCTAAGATTATTATAAAGATTAAAGAGCATGATGTATATTGAGCTCTTGACACATAGTAAGCATTGAATAAATACTTCTGTTTTGATCATCTGCAACAACTGCACGATTTCCTTCTACTCACCAGACAATAATGACAGTTATTTCATGGTGCTTCCTTAGACATTACTTCAGAAACATTTCCACGAGACATATTTCCTCCACTTTATGAATGTTTAGTGATGCATATTAGTGGCTTCAGAGGGGATGTTGAAAAGTGTTTCTCCTGAGTCTGGCTCCTCAAGACTCCTGGTTAACGTGTACAACACAGGGCTGCTAGTTGGGAACACTTTTCAAGAGGCCAATTAATATTCCTAGGGACTTCCTCCTTTTCCATAAGCATCCATATGTGACTGCTACTTCCACAAGTATATTCTTTTTAGTCATCTAATTATTAAGGTGCAAAACTGAAGGCCCTAGAACAATGCCATTCCCTAGTTAAAATAATTGGTTTGCTATAGAAAAAAAAAAAAAAGAAGGAAAGAAGAGGGCAGGAAAGTCCCTTTAGTTTAGTATTTAAATATTCAAGCTGTGGGGCGTGTTTTCTAATGTGAATTTCAGAAGAGGAAAACAAACAGTACAGGAGCCAAATATGTACTAATTATGGTTTATTTATTTAACGCCACCGATGTGTATCAAGCTATGCAAAAGGTAAATTGAAGGGGGAATTGAAGGGCAAAAATAAGACGCCAGTTCAAGAGAGCTAACTGGATATTTTACATAGAAATCGGTGACTGATGATAAGAACCTGTAGCAAAATCCACAGTGGAGATAGAGTGGGGACAAAGTTGAGGGGGTGAGAAGAGACGACTAAAAGAGAGAGCAATGTAAACCCTACTTAAGAAACTGGCCATGCTATGATATGGCCAGGGAAAAGTCCCTCTCCCCTGTCCTGGCTTCTCAGAAACCTTCGTGGACCAAGTTAGACAAGATTCCAAATCAGACATAGTAGTGTAGACCTCCTCACTGCATATTTTACCACTAATTTCTTTTTTTAATATTAACTTTTATTCCCTATTACACATACTATTTTTTGTATCATACTTTAAGTGCTGGGGTACATGTGCAGAATGTGCAGTTTTGTTACACAGGTATACATGTGCTATGGTGGTTTGCTGCACCCATCAACCCGTCACCTACATTTGGTATTTCTCCTAATGCTATCCCTCCCCCAGCCCCCCACCGCCCAACAGGCCCCGGTGTGTGGTTCCTCTCCCTGTGTCCATGTGTTCTCATTGTTCAACTCCCACTTATGAGTGAGAACATGCAGTGTTTGGTTTTCTGTTCTTGTGATAGTTTGCTGAGAATGTTTATCACTAATTTCTAATCATGCAGAAAGCAGGCTTAGGATGCTTCTGGTAAGATAATCCCTCTTTGATGAGTCAACATAAAGAAAATCACCAATCCTGACAGCAATGTGTAACTGTGGATACTTACGGGTGCCATGACTGAAGTGCTGCTGCTTAACAAATGCCTGCTGGATGATTCCAGAACTTACGCTCATCCAGAACCCTGCTGGATGATCCAGAACCCACACCACAGGCTAGTATGAGTCATTTTATAACAGCAGGAACCACAGATCATCCCCTCGATTTGATTTCTTTAAAAGACCTTATTATTTTTGATCCCCTTTATGAGGCTTAAGTTACATATAATTCACTCATTTTAAATGTGCACATCAATGAGTTTTGATCAGTGTGTACAGTCACATAACCACTACTAGAAGCCTGATATAGAAGATTGTCATTATCCCAAAAAGGTCTGGCACGTCCTTTTTCAGTCAGTCTTTACCCTCACCCCGGGCCCTTGCAACCACTGATCAACTTTCTATCAGTAAAGTTTTACCTCTTCTAGAATTTCACATGAATGGAATGATACAGTATGAGGTCTCTGGAGTCTGGCTTATATCCCTGTAATAACGCCTTTGAAGTTCATCCCTGTTTTAGTACACATGCATTGTTCAGCCCTTTTTGTTGCTAATAGTACTCTATTGTATGGATAAACCACAGTTTGCTTATCCAAGGACATTTGGGTTGTTTCCAGCTTGGTGTTATTGTGGAAAAAAAAAAACCTGCTATGAACATTATTCAAGTACAAGTCTTTGTGTGAATCAATATTTTTATTTTTTCTGAGAAAATACCTAGGAATGAGATTGCTTGATCATATAGTGACTGTTGTTTCTGTTAACAAGAACTGTCACAATGTTTTCTACAGAGGCTACAACATCTTGCATTCCCATCCTTGTTAACACTTGATACTATTAATATCAGTCATTAATTTTAACCATTCTAGTGGATGTGGAGTGGCATCTCATTGTGGTTTTAATTTGCATTTCTCTAATGAGCAATAATGTTAAGCATATTTTCAAGTACTTATTTGTCATTCATATATAATTTTGGTAAAATGACTATTCAAATCTCTTGACAATATTTTTAGTAGGTTACCTTTTTATTGAGTTGTAAGGGCTCTTTATGTACTCAGGACACAGGTTCTTGATGAGATACTTATTTTGCAAATATTTTCTTTCTTAATATTTTGACAGTGTCTTTTGAAGATGAAAAGCTTTTAATCTGGACAAAGTTCAATCTATCAATTATTTCTTTCATAATTATTTTTGTGTCCTAAAAATTTTCATCTAACCCAAGGTCAAAAAGACTTTCTCCTACTTGATGTAGAAATTTTATACTATTAGATCTTACAGTTAGGGCTACGATCTATTTCACTTTAATTTTTATGTATGAAATGAGGCAAGGATTGAGGTTCATTTTTGCATGTGAATATTCAGTTGTTTCAGCACCATTTCTGAGAAGATGATTGAATTGTTTCTGCACAAAGCTGGTCAATGTCTCTGTGTAGCTAGCCGTAACAGCAGTATCTGGAGTGAAAGGTGAGGATAAGACAATTTTGAAATAACGATGGAAGTGTTAATACACATATTATGAAATATCACTCTCCAGCCATTTAAAATGATGATAAAGTTCTATCTTTATTGCTATAAAGATTAAGCGATGAATACAATACCCCCATGGGGTGATTTACTGTTTCTAAATAGAGTATGAGACAAAATAAGATACACAGAAACAGACTGACTGACTAAAAGACCTACCCTGAAAAGCTAATCATGATCATCTCTAGGTGTTGAATTGAGAGTGGTTTCTATTTTTTGTAAATTTTTAAAGGTTTTCAATATGTATGGGAGATATATTTATGCTAAAAAAAAAAAGCTATTACTGTTTTTAAAACATTGTTGTGGGTGGAAAGAAACAGAAATAAGGGTGAGCTATTGTTGAGGTTTTATAGGGCTAATTCATTCCATTCACTACTATAAAGTCTTAATGAGTCTCAATGCCACATGAATAGCACGGAAAAAAAATGCCAATACAGTTCCAAACAAGGTACCATTACTTGTAAAATACATTCTGACATCTGCAACCCCTGTATCCAAGGATGCTGAAGTTGAATGCATGATAGGACAAAAGTTCTGGGAAACATAAATAATGGCTGAAATTAGCAGTCAAGTTATCTCAAATCTATTTTAATTCATATTCAGTTGTTTATGGCCATAAGGCAATATCAAGCTACTTAAGAATCTTGGGGTGATTCCTAATTACCTATAATTGGATGTTCTGCCTTGCAAATTATCTGCAGTGGCTCCAGAATTACTATCCCCATTCAGCCCAGGAGCTCTTCAGCTGAGTGGGATCATGTAACCCAACACCTATCAAGAACAGAGCTTAAAACTGATTCAAAGAAAAGAACAAGATAAAGGACTTGGGGATGGATTAGCATAGAGAAGAGATGCCTGAGGGACTTCTAAATTACCGCTTTCAAATTTTTGATGGTGAAGTTATTAACCAGTTGGACAAAAAACAGAAGGGAATTAAAATTAAAATTAGAAAGATTTCACTTTGGCCAAAGGGTACATTTTTTTAAATAACATTCTTCTGTTCATTCACCAAACATTTTTGGAGCCTCCATTTTAGTCTGGGCTATTCCAAGGTGCTGAAGTTGTTCAGTGAAGACCAATCAGGGTCTCAGATTCTAAGGGGCTTAAAGCTGGATGGAGCTGGATGCCAAGGTTATAAAATGCCAGGAAAAGGCCACTGAAACTGATTAAAAGTCTCCTTGTATTGTCGAGCTTGATAATATCACTTGTCCCAGAACTATTAGACATCTTCGTGCTGAAAACAGGCACTGACCCATGTGTTCTTTCAGGTCCCTCCCAGCTTTGGGAAGCCATTCTTTTTGGAATCTTCAGTCCACGACTTTAGACTCGTGTTAACTTTTGAATTTTTGTTTTAAGACTACTTTTTAAGATACTGTTTTTGAGCACATATTCTGTGCCAGTCATTTCAATAAGCACTTTACACGTAGTATATATTCTACCTAATTCTCACTATTACCAGGCAATGTTAGTGCCCTCATTTAACAGATGAGAAAATTGAGGTCTCAGGGGTTTAAGTAAATTACAAGGTGAGACAGCAACAGATGTGAGATTTCAATCAGAGTCTGTTAAGACTCCGAAGCTCTTGACCATCTTTCTCTACTGTGTGTTTTTTATCCTTGAAATCATCCCATAAACGAAGGGTTTTGTAGATGGCTGATTAAGAAAACAACTTGTTCCCTAAATATGGGCAGGAACCTAGCCTGGCTGTAGGGTATTTCTAGCATAAATAGCAATATCCTGTCCTTTGGGGCCACAAGCCAAAGGACTTCAAGGTTCTGGCACAGGAGGCAGTCCAGTGTACGCAAACACCTGCAGTAACACTCACCAAGTTCAACACCAAATCATAACAGAGAAGCTTGCTCTTTTGTAGCTCTGCCTGTGTTCTGACTCCTGGATTCAGAAACCAGCCTCACATCATGAAGTGGGAGTGTTCAGTAAGGATTTGAGCCATAAATGAGGAAAGCATTTAAGTAAACAATGGATTGATGCCTCCCTCCCCCACCTTTCACCATCCCTTGTGAATACTGTTCTCTGCTTATCAAGGACATGATGAGTAATTCTGGCAAATCAATTAGCTCCAACTCTTCCTGGCTTTGGGACAGAAGCCAGCCATTTAACTTTCCCAATCTTCAATTTCCTCATAGATTTATCATGAGGACTGTACCCCAGAATATGGCCATTATAATAAATTATACCTTTTAGCATTTATGAAGCACTTCGTGTGTGCTAGGCACTTTATTAAGTGCTTTACCTGCATACATCACTCAATACTCACAACAACCCTATGACGTATGTGCTTATATCATCCCCACTTTTCATATAAAGAAACCTACAGAGTGGTAGAGCCAAGAGTCAGAACCAGAGTATGTGACTTTTGAGCCCGTGTTCTTTCTTCCCCTAAATCAGGGGTCAGAGAATTATGGCCCATGGATCAAATACAGCCTGTCACCTGGTTTGGTAAACAAACTTTTATTGAAAACAGCTACATCCATTTATTTACATATTATCTGTGGCTACTTTCACATTACAATGGCAGAGTTGAATAACTGCAACAGGGACCATGTGGTCCCTGAAGCCTAAAATGTTTACTATCTGGCCCTTCACAGAAAAAGTTGGCCAATTTTTGCTCTAAACACAATCTTCAATAACTGTCTTCAGCTCAAGTTGACAGGCAGGAAGTCATAAAACTGACCCGTGATCTTGATGATCACATTGTATTGAGTCACTAAGGCAAGACTCTTGAGGGCTTTAGCAAACTGTTTATTATTAATTTCTAGTGTTGCAGCCCAATTAGTTGTTCTTGCCCACTGCACATAAACGCCAATATACTGAGACAGCAGTATTTCGGCAGAGAAAGAGTTTATCACAAGGCAGCCAAGTGGAAGGACAGGAGACATTTCTCAAATCCACCTCCCAGAGAACTCAGAGACTAGGGTTTTTAAGAATAATTTGGCAGGCAAGGGGACTAAGGAGTGGGTGCTGCTGATTGGTTGGAAATGAAGTCATAAGAGTGTTGAAACTATCTTCACACACTAAATAAGTTTCTGGGTAGGGTCACAGGACCATTTGAGTAAGCTCCTTGGTATGAGTCACAGGTCTAGATGGAGTCAGTCTGCTACCAGATTGCAAAAGTCTGAAAAATATCTCAAAGACCAATCTTAGGTTTTACAATAGTGACGTTATCTATGGGAGCAATTGGGAAAATTAAAAATATTGTGACCTCCAGCTACAGGACTCCTGAGCAGAAAGCAGTTATGAAAAGGCAAGTTATAAAATGCCTATGTTGGATTTTAACTGTGCCTCCATCCTAACAGAATGCAGGACCTTACCATAATTCTAACCTTGTGACCAATTTGTTGGTTTCACAAAGGCAGTTTCAGTCCCCAAGTGAGGAGGGGGTTAGTTTGGGAAGAGACTGTTATCATCTTTGCTTTAAACTATAAACCAAATTCCTTCCACAGTTAGTTTGGCCTATACCCAGGAATGAGCAAGAACAGTTAGTGTATGAGATTAGAAGTAAGTTGGAGTCAGTTATGTGAGATTTCTCTCACTGTCATAATCTTTGCAAAGGCAATTTCACTAGGAAAGGGCAGAGTAAGCAACACTCCTAAAACTTGCTTGGCCAAGAGTCCTTTATTTGGTAGAGCATCTGGTAGGACTAATGCTCCCAAAATACACTTCAGGGAATGTGGTTCTAGACAGTCCTGGAGCAAATCAGTCTTTGTGAATGTTCAAAATCCATAAAAGAAAGTAATACTGATTAGAGATCCTCCCAAAGCCTAAACCTGTGGCTCAGGGATCTACCATCCACTAATCACTAGACTTTCCTTCTGAAAGACAAGAAAAGGCATGAGTCATAGGCAAGTGCTTTTTCAAGCATAACTGTGAGCTACATAGGGACTTGTATTACCCAAGAAGTAGCTGGACTTTGGGAATCCAGCCCCTAAATTTTAGCCAAATATCAGTGATAAAACCATTATTGATTCCATCAATAAGTACTTTCTGAAAACCAAAAGTAACCTGGACAGTAACCATTTCCCTCAACATGCTATATTCTATAGGGTACTTTAGAAAATAAATATGAACGGGCAACTTTCATAACCTTCTGTTTAGATTTCTGTGATTTTGAAAAATAACACTCCCAGCTTCCATAGCTCTAACCGTCTTAGAAACTCCTTTGCCTCTCATCTTCTGGGCACCTTCTCCTTTTCCTGCAGGTATTTATGTGGCTGAGTACCAAAGCAATAGGAAGAGATAAAGGAAAGGGTGTGGAGGTGGGATAAGACCACGGTTTTCAGGCTTGACTTTGTAAGAGTCATGATTTTCAAAAACACATTTGCAAGTCTGATTGAAGAAAATAATTTCACAAAAACCCAGCCAGCATTCTCAGGAGGATACTTTCCTCATCTCCCACTGTGAGGATCTTAGAGGTTTTGAGGCTTTTTGAATGAAGGCTTTGGGGTCACAAATCTCTGCTGGAAAAGATTATCAGGGAATAATAACAGAGATCTATTAAACCCCATTACTCAACTTACCTAATTAACACCCCAACACATTTACCTACATAATTTTCTTGTATTGATATACAAAGAGGAGATGTAAATAATGTTGCAAACCCATCATAATAAAAGCAGCTAATAAATTATTAAACATTCCCTAGGCTGATATTAAGCCAGGTACTTTACATATATCATCTCATCTCATCTTCATCCCAGCCTGTAGCTGATATTAGCACCTCTCTTTTACGGTCAGGGAATTAGATAGAGCTCAGAGAGGTTAAGTAAACTGTCCAAGGTAACACAGCAATGAAATCAGGATTTAAACTCTTGCCAGAATGCCCTAGCCTAGGCTTTAAGTCACTCACTGTGGATTCTACATCGAGGAGAAGCAGACAAAACTCTGGTAGCAGTTGTCATCTTAATCTCAACATGCTATTTGAGGTTTTCTGTTTTCTTTTTGCTTCCAAGTAAGATTTACCAAAACAGAGCTCCTCATAAAGCCACATTTGATCAGGATTAAGAAGCCGACAGCGAAGCTATTTAGATAAAACCTCACGTAGTCTTGCAGCAGGAAAATACCCACCTCCACTCCACACCCCACTCCACCACCACCGCCTTCCTTTATTTGGAAGCTTTTCAAATTTTTATGATAACACGTTGTGGGAGTTTGACATAGTCCACCCTAAGAGCTGAGAGATTTTTTTTTTTTTTTTTTACATTTTTATTCTGCGTTTCAGGAAAATTGAAGAGAAACTGAAAAAAAAAAAAAAGAGGAAGAGGCTGCTTATCTTTTTAGCACTCATTGAAACAATTTAGAGTCACATTTGACGTAGTTTCCTAAATCATCAAGCAATTATTTTCTACCACAAGAAAAAATTGTCAGTTAGACAGGAAGCCAATTCAACAGCTCTTCCAAAATCTAGGGATTCGACATTAAACTCTCCACTAACAAATTGTTGCTGGTATTAAAACTCATAACAATAACTAACATTTGTATTGCTCACCATAGTCAAAGCTTTGTGCTGAGTGATTTACATGCACAATCATATTTGACTATTATAACCTTATAAAGTAAGAGCTCTTATTATTTCCACTTTACAGGAAAGGAAAATGAGGCTCAGAAGGATTAAGGAATTTAACCACTTTGTCAATAACATAGCTGGGATTCGCACCCAAGCCTGAGTCCACAGCCCAGACTACTAACTATTCCTCTCTACTCAAGGTCAGTGCACATTTGCTGTAAAAGGCCAATTAATATTTTCAGCATTTCAGGCTATGAAGTATCTGTGGACCTCAACTCTGTTGTTGTAGCACAAATGCAGCCATAGACAAGAAGTGAACAAATGGGCAGGGCTGTGTGGCAATAAAACTCTTTTTTATTAATACCTTCTAGCTGTACATATTTTCACAGTACATGTGATAATCTGATATGTTCATATAATCAAATAAGGGCAATTGGGATAGCCATCATCTTAAACATTTACTTCAAGACAGTAGGAACATTCAAATTATCCTCTAGCTATTGTGAAATGCACAAATGATTAATGTTATCTATAACCACCCTCATGATCTATTGAACACCAGGTCTTACTTCTTCTATCTAAGGCCAACAAAACTTTGTTCACAAAAGCAGGCAACCAATCAGATACGATCCAGGGGTCATAGTTTTTTGACCTCTGTTCTATTCCTTTATAAAAGAGGGAAGATTTGAGCTGAATCTGTTAAGGATGGAGTAGATTTCAACCGGTGAAGAGAGGAAGAAAAAAAAAGAAAAAAAAAATACAGAGGTTTGTAAGCAGGTATATATACAGGCCACAGCTTATATGGAAGGGTTAGGAACCTTTCTCTGAAGAAGTGATATTTGAGTTAAAGTTGTTTTTTGTGTGTTTGTTTGTTTGTTTGTTTGTTTGTTTGTTTGTTTGTTTGTTTTGAGACGGAGTCTCACTGTTGCCCAGGCTGGAGTACAGTGGCGCGATCTCGGCTCACTGCAAGCTCCGCCTCCCGGGTTCACGCCATTCTCCTGCCTCAGCCTCCCGAGTAGCTGGGACTACAGGCGCCCGCCACCACACCCGGCTAATTTTTTGTATTTTTAGTAGAGACGTGGTTTCACTGTGTTAGCCAGGATGGTCTCGATCTCCTGACCTCATGATCTGCCCGCCTTGGCCTCCTAAAGTGCTGGGATTACAGGCATGAGCCACCGCGCCCAGCCTGGTTTTTTGTTTTGTTTTGTTTTGTTTTTGTTCTTTAAGAAAACCATCAAACAATCAAACGAAACAAAAAGTGTCTATTGATTCACAGAATTGGAGAGTCCAGAAGCACTTGGAGCTTCACGTGTGGCTTGATGCAGCTGCTCAATCAATGTCACTCACAGAAGGCTGAATAAGCATAAAAATGCCTTCATTTGCTCAAGAAACATTTATGGAATTTCTTATTTCACATGAACCCTCTCTTAGCACTAAGAGTACCCCCAATGAATAAGGCTCTGTCTTTGACTTCAAGAGGGTTCCAGTCCAGTGGGTGCTACCATAGGAGAGAGTCTGCCTGAGGGTAAAATTCAAACAGAAGAAAACAGGACTGAAACGTGGAGAGGAAGAGAGACTTGGTGGCATTGATGAAGCACCTGGATCAAGCCATGCCTGAAGCTAGACCTATATCTCGACTTTTCAATTCCATGAACCACTGATTTCCTTCTGTTTTGTTTCTTGTTCCTTACTGGTTGAAATAACTTCAACTCAAATATTCCTTCTTCAGAGAAACTGAAGTTGACCATCCAATATCAGGCTACGTCTTCTCTTATATCCACTCATAATGCCCAGTACTTTTTTTTCAGTGCACTTATCACAATTTCAATTAAATTATGTAATTGATATTTTTAGCAGCAATCTCTCCTTGGAGCTCTAAAACAGCTCCCATATTTTGGTCCATAGTCAACACTCAATAAATTCATTGTTTTTAATGTTTTAGAGCATGACATGGTTTGGATTTGTGTCCCTACCCAAATCTCATGTAGAGTTGGAGGAGGGGCCTGATGGGAGGTGATTGGATCATGGAGGCAGATTTCCCCCTTGCTGTTCTCATGATAGTGAGTGAGTTTTTCCAGGATCGGATGGCTTAAAAGTGTGTGGCAGTTCCCCACTTAACTCTCTCTCTCTCTCTCTCTCTCTCCTGCCACCATGTGAAGAAGGTGCCTGCTTCCCCTTTGCCTTCCATCATTATTGTAAATTTCCTGAGGCTTCCCAGTCATGCTTCCTGTTAAGCTTCTGGAACTGTGAATCAATTAAACCTCTTTTCCTCATAAATTACCCAGTCTCAGGTAGTTCTTCATAGCACTGTGAGAATGAACTAATACAGAATAGTTTTAGGTTCACAGAAAAATTGAGCAGAAAGTACAGAGAGTTTCCATATACCTCTTGCCTACACCCCCACCGCTCCCCAACCCACCCACCCCCGCCGCCACACATACAACTTTCCCAACTGTCAACATCTTACCCTGGGGCAGTACATTTATTACCATTAATGAACCTACAATAATACATCATTATCACCCAAAGTCCACAATTTACATTAAGGTTCACTCTTGGTATTGTACATGCTATGGGTTTTGACAAATGTACAATGGCATGTATCCACTACTGCAGAACATTTTCACTGCTTTAAAAATCCTGTTCTCTGCTTATTCATTTCTCCCTTCACCCTAAAAGTACTACCCTGGTAAAAAAAAATTTTACAAAACAAACAAAAGCCATATTTTTATGTCTTTGCTAAATGGGATTCTGTCATCTCTTCTGGTCTTTTCTTCTAGCCTCTAGGATGGTTCCCACGAGTTTATCATTCCATGCCTAAGTTAGGGATGCCTCCTGAGAACTAGAGTTAGGCTGTTAAGCTCATCAGGGAGGAGCACAGGGCACTCCACAAAGTCTTAGGAAGGCAGCAAGGAAACATCTAGGCGTATGCTCTCCACAGCTTTCATTCTATTTTTTAAACTAGCAGCCCAACTACTTTTTGTCCTGAGTGCCAAAATGCATCTGGAATGAGGCATAATCCTCCCACTTCCAACAGACTCACTTAGTGTAATGTCACAGGTAAATGCATCAGAACCCAGTAGATGTTCTACTTATGGTAATTGCTCTGAAATGTTACCAATGCTTCTCAAAATATAGGTGTTGCCTTGGCACATGTGATGAGAACACCGTTTGCCTCTTTTCTGTCTCTTCATCTTGGACTCCCTCACATAACAAAATGCTCCCAACAGTTAACGATTCTGTTTTCTCGGTTTATTTCAAGGGAAAGGTACTCCAGGCCTCATGGTTCAGGACTGCCTATCTGATTTCATTAATGCAACTTATGTCACATTTATCACTGCCAATGTTAAAGAAAAGAATATGGGTTGCCCCCCAAAGCCTCTGAAAAACACTCACTCTTTCAATTCTTGTCTGCCTGCTAGGTTTTCTGACAAAGACAGATTGGGAGAGTGGGTGGTGATACGATGTAGAGTACACCTTCCTGTTTGAAGGCGATGAGTATACTTCAGCACCAACTGATTCAGTAATAAGAGACCGCATTGCTGTGTTTCCAACATTTGCCTCCTGAGAAAGGTCATATACCTCATCCGTGGCTTCTCCTGGCCTTTACTTCCTGCCTGATCCTCAAACCGTCCCCCTTCCCTCTCCACTGAGGGGTGCAAAGCATCAGCCGCGGGAGAATGAGATGTTCTCCGCTCTGGGGTGGGGTGGGGCTTCAACACCTTGAGCTTTACAACCTTACAGAATAGATCCTGCAAGGAACAGGCAAGAGAACAATTGACAGGATTTGGGACTCTCCTTATAGGATGCTTCATTCATTCAACAGATATTTATTGAGCTTGTTCTATCTGCCAAATAGAGCTCTGGAGATGCAATGATGTGAAGGGGAGAAAAGAAAAGATGATGGCCCACGCCTTCATGAAGCTAAAAATCTATTCAGAAGACAAATGTTGATCACACAAATGGCACAACTACATGTAAAAACCCCAACTATGATTAATGAGCTGTGTTGCCTGCAATAAGCTGCATCTCCAGAACCCACCACAAGATGACAGTTTCATTCACATTTTATGTTCTATTGACAAGCTAGCCTGTAAATTTAATCCACATTTGGAACCCACCGAGAGCTCGCACAATATCAAATATACAGGGTTTTTGTGCAATTTCAAAATAAAGGTGACTCTAGTTGGAAGTAAAATTTCCAGGAAAAAAAAAAAGCCTTTTCAGTTACCTAGCCTAGCATGAGGAGAGACTATCAAGCAACAGTGTGTTTGTGTGTGTGTGTGTGTGTGTGTGTCTGTGTGTCACTGCAGAAGGAGAGAAAAAAACACAAGTGGGGACACACCTGCTCCACACACACACACGCACACATACACACACACACACACAAAGCACATACTCTTAAATTCAAAATGGAGAAAGCTTGAACACTTCCTGGGTTGCCATTGCTGTTTGTTGCTGTGTGTTAATGACAGAGCATTGCACTTCTCTCTGATGTACATAAACAAAGCTGAGAGCTGTTAATAGGTTTGAAATGACATTATGGATTGCTCAAAACAAAACTGTTACTGTTTCAGAGGCAGACCACAAAGGAAAGAAAACTCAGAGTAGATAAGCCTGCCCAGAATCCCCCTGATGTGGGAATACAACCGCAGTCTCAAATTTTTTATTCCACACCAAGGCCAGAGACCGGAGGAGACACCAATGGAAAATCTGCTCAACTCCAAGAGTTAGCTGTCACATCACTGTGGCTAGACACCAGCAACCTCCACACCAGTCTCTGCTGGAGTCAAAGACTGAAAAGAAAATTCCAAATCCAGTTCTGGTTGCCAATCTAAATGATTTACCCAGCCCCATTATGCATACAGGTAGCTGTGCTTCCAATAACCACAGGTAGTTAGCTACTTCATAATTCTAAGAGAGCCTCATCAAAAACTGTTTCAGCCTTCCATGCACCAACTGGTTAAATCATGTTGCTGCATCTCCAATTTCAGATTGGGTTCAATTTTCAGCTATGCCAGTTGCTGTGTGATATCAGGCAAGTTATCTAATCTCTCTGAGACCCAGTGTTTTATTCTGCAAAAATAGGAATAAAAGGTAGTTACTATTCATTCCAGTTCTGAAATTTTCTGCATGGATTGAATATGACAAAACGTGTGAAGTAGTGAGCAGAGGAGGAAGCTCACGTTTTGTTTATCTCCCACTGATTTCGTGCAATATTAAGCAGATATTTTTCTAAGCTCTTGACAATTATTAATCCATTTAATCTTCATACTACTATTTTCTCTTTTCCAAAGAAGGAAACTGAGGCATAGAAGAATAAAGAATAGCTCCATGATCACAGCTGGGACAGCTATGACTCAAATTCACACCTGGCTCCAGAATCCATGTTCGGAATCAAGAAATGTTCATCAGTCTTACTATTTCATCCCTCATTTCAAGCAGTCTCCAAATCCAGCTGATTTATCTTTCCTTTGATGCATTTCATTCAACTCAACCTTTCCATTCCACCACCACTCTTTACAAAATTCTGGTCTTCTATCTAATCCATACTACACATGATTTTTAAAAATCAAGTCTGAAATATTGCTTTCCTGCCTGCCCAACCTGCTCAAACCCCTTCCATAGCTCCCCTTTTCTTGCAAGGTGAAGCCCAAACACTGGTGGATCCTTTTCCAACCAGACCAACCTGCATTGCCTGTTGTCATCATGTACACCCTGTGCCCCCATCACTCTACACCATCCAGACCTCCACATAGGTCGTCACCACTCTGCCCACCTCACATGCACTCACACTGGCACTTTCCCGAGAAACGCCTTCTCCACTCCTTTCAAGCCTTTGCACACTTTTACAACTCTTTCAGATCCACAGCTCAAGTCTATGAGTGAAGTTTAAACTGAGAAGGTCAATGCCAAGTGGTGAACTAGAGCAAAGAATGCAATGGGAGAGGTGTTCTAGGAAAGATCAATCTGGTCACAGATCCTAAATAGGATCTGTGAGATCTTTAGAGAGAGACACAGAGAGACAGAAAAAGAGAGAGAGATTGAGAGAGAGAAAAAGAGAGAAGAAGGGAAGGAAGGAGAAACAGAGAAAGACTGAAAGAGTGAGAGAGAGGAGGAAGGGAAAGAAAGAGGCAGGTGAGAGACAGGACAGAGAGAGATTAAAAGAAAGTAAAAGAACGAGGAGGAGGGAGACAGAGGAGAGAGCGACAGAGAAGTAGAGGAAGAGAGAGTCGGAGTTGGGGGAGAAAACAGGGAAACCAGTGAACCCAATACTGCAGTTATTCAACATCTCTTTCTTTGGTTAAAGAGAGCGATCTCAAGCAGGTGTCCAATAAATCGACTATAACCCACAGATATGTATCTCTGCTTCATAATTGTTTAATAAGGAGAATTCACATGAAAATTCAGATTTCTAGATTCTCTTTAAAAATCAGAAGATTTAGCCTGGGTGTGGTGGCTCATGCCTATAATCCCAGCACTTTAGGAGGCCAAGGTGGGAGGATCACTTGAGGTCAGCGTTTGAGACCAGCCTAGGCAGCATAGCAAGAACCTGTCTCTACAAAACAAAAACTTAAAAAATTAGGCAGGTATGGTGGCATGCATCTGTAGTCCCAGCTACTTGGGAGGCTGAGGTCCATTTCAACAACAATAACAAAAAAAATCTGAAAATGTAGTCACCCTGGACTCCACATTCCCCTTGGCAACATTTGTCTAATCTGAATAGCAGCTATTTCCTTTGGATAGCACGTTCACTCTCCAGTTTGCCACACCCCCCCACTACTCCCTATTACTCCTAAACACTGAAGTCAAGTTACCACTTATCATTACTCTTGCACTATTTCTTTTCTTGAGTAGAAGTCTACTTCTCACAACTAAAGTTCTATCATAAGATGCAAAATCATATACAGACCAAGAGGGACACATATTTCAAGGCAAATGCAGGCAAACATCTTTTGGGTAGAAGTGAAGACTATCCCATGTCTTCAATATACCAGCACCTGGCCTGATTCACTGTGTACCTACTGTAGGTTGGGCCCCCAGGCTTATATCCTTCCTAGGACTTGGACCTCCCTGCCAAGCCTTGCTCTGGTTGGCCTTCCTCTCATTCCATCTTCCACACCAGGACTAACTAGGTCTGCCCCCAAGGTTGGGTCCAATGCCCTGAATCTTTTCCTAACTTGCTCTGACTCCAGTACTTATCCTCCTCTTTGGACGCTGCTCACTAACTAGGCAGTCACATAAACTCATTCTAAATAGGGTATGAAGGGCTGAGGATGGCTTTATACACTCTACCTCTCAGGTTACAACTTAACAGGAGCCTTCTGTGCTTTAACCTAATAGCTATAAATAGGTTTCCTGAAGCCTCAAATTCCTAATGAGTCCCTCTCAGGTGCTACTGTGGGAAGTCAGTCTTGGGGAATGAGGTGGAGGGGAAGCCACATAACCAAGAGAGCAGCTGCAGTTTTCCCTGCCCCGTATAATGAACTTGTGTGTAAGATCCCACTTGGAGGTGGGGGTGGGGTGGAATGGTTCCACTACCTAAAAAAATAATAATAACAAACAGTTTAAGTTTGAAAAGCAATGATGTAGCACTTATGCTTTTGTGGCAAGCAAAAGAAACCGGTTCCAGCTAATGGAGTTTACTGGAAGGATAACGTCTGGAGGACAGAGGTACTCACAGACTCTATGGGGAGGCCAGGTGGCCAGGCTTGACAGCAGGCAGGCAGGCACCGAGAAGCAGGCAGCAGGAAGTCAACTAGGATGTAAAGCAACCACCCTGTAGTCAAACAGTTCAGACACCATCCTGTAGCCACTCCTGTTGCCACAGCTGGAAAGAATGGCTTCCCATGGTGACCCTCTCCTCACGTGATTCGCTCAGAATTCAAAGCCCTAGGGAAACACATTCCATTAACCCAGGACTTCTCCACTGTGACACCGCTGACGTTTAGGGCTGGATCTTTCTTTTTGGTGGGTCCCTTCCTGTGCGTTGCAGAACGTTTAGCAGCATCCCTGGCCTCCACCTGCCAGAAACCAGCAGCACCCCCCACCAATTCTAACAACCAAAAGCTGTCTCCAGGCATTGCCAAATGTCTCCTGAGGACACAACTGCCCCCACTGGAGAACCACTGAGTAAGCCCAACTTCAGTCACACCCTGGATACTTTGGAGCACCAGGGCAGGCTCTGTGAACTCTGCTTTCATATCAGAAGGCAGATGCCTAGAATTGTCCTCCACACTCAATACAATAAAGACAATTATCCACCGAATTAAATCAAGAGCCATCAAAGTAACAACAATGAAAGGTAAAAATCCGCCGGGCGCGGTGGCTCAAGCCTGTAATCCCAGCACTTTGGGAGGCTGAGACGGGCGGATCATGAGGTCAGGAGATCGAGACCATCCTGGCTAATACGGTGAAACCCCGTCTCTACTAAAAAAATACAAAAAACTAGCCGGGCGAAGTGGCGGGTGCCTGTAGTCCCAGCTACTTGGGAGGCTGAGGCAGGAGAATGGCGTGAACCCGAGAAGAGGAGCTTGCAGTGAGCTGAGATCCGGCCACTGCACTCCAGCCTGGGTGACAGAGCAAGACTCCGTCTCAGAAAAAAAAAAAAAAAAAAAAAAAAAAGAAAGGTAAAAATCCACAAATGAGAAGCACCACCACTTTAGGCCGTAAGCAGAGAGGGCTTTCTTTCCTCCCCTGCAAACCAGCCAACAGACATCACAGATGGAGGACAGGGCTTTCCCGGAGGCCTACACATCAGTGACCACTTGCCCCCCATTGGCCCTTCCTAAGCCACCCATCAGCTGAGCACACCAAGTCAAGTTGAAAGAGAAACAGCTGGTTTGAGAGACTTCCCGTCTGAATTCCCCGCTCAGGACTTCTCTGGGTTACCAGATGCAATTTAGAGACCCTCTTAATCTGGGTGGTGTGGGGGTCACAGGTTAGCTCTTCATTGAGGAAGAGAGCAGATTTGTTCCTCCTGCACCCGAACTTCAGTCACGCTGAACCTGCACTGTGTGACTGTCATAGTTTCGGGATTACATGAATTTGCTGCAGCAAACCTGCCTCTGCCATTGTGTGTGTATTAGTCTGTTTTCCACACTGCTGTAACGAACTCCCTGAGACTGAGTAACTTATAAACAAAAGATGTTTAAATGACTCACAGTTCCACATGGCTGGGGAGGACTTAGGAAACTTGCGGTCATGGCAGAAGGTGAAGGAGAAGCGAGTACCTTCTGCACAAGGCAGCAGGGAAGAGAGTGCGAGTGAAGGAGGAACTCCCAAGCACTTACAAACCCATCAGATCTTGTGAGAACTCACTATCATGAGAACAGCATGGGGGAAACCGCCCCCATGATCCAATCACCTCCCACCAGGTCTCTCCCTCGACACAGGGGGATTATAATTCGAGATGAGGTTTGGGTGGGGACACAGTGAAAAGACTGAACTACAAACCTCATATCTTTGAAGCTCTTAAAACTTTCAAACTCAGCCCCACCAGAACAAATGGCTTAAGATTATTCAAACAATGAGGGAAGAAAGGTAGAAAAATGAATATAAAGACAAAAACTAAATAAATAAATGTCTAAAGAATTTGATTGACCTCTAAATGTTATGTCTGAATTTTAAGTTTGCTTTCCACTTGCAATTTATTCTTAGTACACAATTACATCTTAAATAGATAATCCTCTGTAGAAGAGTTCTTATGTAAACAGCCAGTAATTTTGATATATTAGAATTAAAAGAAATTTCCTAAGGCCAAATTCTGCCACGTTTTAAGAAATATGCCTTGGTTATTCCAGGAATAATTTTGCTTCAGGGATCCAATTAAAGTTATCAAAACTGTAGGTTCTTCTGGATGCTAAAAATGCAATATATTTTGTACATACCTCTACAGGTTATTATTTTTAGGGATTTTATTTTACACATAAAAAAAAACATTCAACCAAGAGGAAGGTTTTTAGAAGATCACATAATTCTAAACCGCAAACAAAAAGCACAAAGCTCTGTAATCATGAAGGCTTGTAAAGAACAAGCAGGTTTGCTCACGGACAGTTGAAATAGGTTTGCCGGTGAGATGAGGCAATTTTCAATGCTTTGAAGTTTCGGATGCAGTAAGCACAGTTCACATGAGGCATAATCAAGAAGCAGTTGTTTGTTTCTGCTGCTACAAAATTATGGGGTATCCCACATGGGCTAGCATCTTGTGCGTTTGTATATATGGTAATTTCCCTGTAAGAAGCCTGACATTCCGTGCTTTCTTCAGGAAGAAAGGGAAACAGTGCTGGGGACAGTTGATGACAGGCTTTCAAGTGTCTCCATCCTCATACCTGCAATTGTTAAAAGTGTGGGCCAACCAGACCAGCCAAAGAGGGGAGAGACAAATGGAAAAGGTGTTACGTGGGAAATAGAACAGGTAAATAAAAACAGTTCTGTTTCTGAGACCCGTCAAAATATTTGTCATCCTGATAACAGGGTGAAGTCTCTGACAGATTTCACTTAGCCAGGTATTTTACTTGCAAGCAAGTTTGGAGCAACTTGACCTTTATCATTTCCTAACGAGCAAAGAATTTGCCTGTCATGCTGCAATTTCTGTTATGTGGCTTCAAGAAGCAAGAGAGAGAGAGAGAGAAGAGAGAAAAAGCTCATTTGTCGATTTTCCTGTTGAAATGTCACCAAGTCAATCCTATGTGATGTGGTCCAACTGATGGGACCCCAGTGTGGCCACCAGAAGTAATAGTCTGGGAAAATGAGGGTCCCAGGGGAATCCTCCTGGAGTTATGGTTACAAATGCTGAAATTCTCAGATTTTTTTTTTCAAAAATAAGTGAATTTTTTTCTATAGTCTAACACAGGGGCCAGCAAATGCTTCCTGTGGAGAACCAGACAGTAAATATTTTAGGCTGTGTAAATTCTATGGTCTCTGTCATGACTACTCAACTCTGCTGTTGCAGTGTAGAAACCTACTGTAAAGGAATGAGCATGGCTATGTTCCAAGAACTCCTGGTTTTACAGAAACAGGCATTGGGCTGGCCTTGGCCCATGGGCCTTGGTTTGTGGACTTGACTTTAGTGGTTGATCAGGCTCCATAGGCCTTCACAGCCTCAGATGCCACCCACTATCCAAGGTTCGGGGGAATCTCTCAATGTGACAGATACGAAATTTTGCTTCCACCAGTCGGTAGTGAATTCCTGTAATTTGATGTTGCCTTGAAATCCATTTTAAAGATAAGTTAAACCTTCTCATACCAGAGCAGGGCTTAGTCACCTTTGACACAGTTTCTAGTCCTCTACCTCCTCTTAGTTTCTTGACATGGTGGAACCAGATATCGGCCGTATACAACTGCCTCCTGGCCTCCTGGTTGGGAGGTGGCCACTTCCCTATGGGACAGCTGGGTACCACCTATCTGACTCACTCCCCCGGCCCCCACACCCTCCAAGGACTGCAAAGATATGCCACAATGACCACCTGTTAGTCACCACCCTCAGAACTCGCACCTGCGTGCTCTAAACCCACCAATTAGAGCTCCGTGGGAAATCTGTGTGGGCAACACCCTGGCCTTAATAAGGTCTCCAGCCCTTGGGTTCCTCTCCCTCTACCCTGTCTTCTCTCTCTCTCTCCTTCTGTCTCTCTCTTTCTCTCTATCTTTCTGTCTCTCCTGCTCTCCCCCTCTTGCTGTCTCTCTCTGTCTCTCTCTTGCTGTCTCTCTTTGTTCTCTTTGTCTCTCTCTGTCTCTCAATCTGTCTCTCTTTGTCTCTCCGTCTTGCTGTTGCTTTGTCTGTCTTGCTGTCTCTGTGCCTCTCACTGTCTCTCTGCCTCTTGCTGTCTCTCTCTTGCTCGCGGTCTCTGTCTCCCTCACTCTTTCTGTCTCCCTCACTCTTTCTGTCTCTCTCTCTCTCTCTGTCTCTGTCTCACCCTCTGCCTCTCTCTGTCTCTTGCTGTCTCTCTCTCCCTGTCTCTCTGTCTCGCTCTCTCTGTCTCTCGCTGTCTGTCTCTTTCACTCCATGTCTCTCTCTGTCTCTCTCTCTCTCTGTCTCTCTCTCACTGTCTCTCTGTCTCGCTCTCTCTGTCTCTCGCTGTCTCTGTCTCTTTCACTCCATGTCTTTCTCTGTCTCTCTCTGTCTCTCTCTCTCTCTCGCTGCCTATCTGTGTGTGTGTCTCTCCCCATCCCCTGGCTGAGCTTCCTGCCACCTCCAGAGTTTGACAGTCTCCCAGAGGCATCTCTAACCTCCCAATCTGTAAGTAATGCATGTCTTCCATTTCATGCCATTTGGTTTCACCTTTTCATTATGCCTCACCTGACCAACACACCCAAACCTAACTTCCCCCAGTCAGGGCACTCCTAGAAAGCGTCTGTCTTGGTTTACAGCCACTCAATACCAAATTAGAAACCATAACAATAAAAATTACAACACAGATGAAAAAGAAACTATAACAGCAGAGTTTTTAAAAAAAAAAAAACCTATAGATTATATATTTGTTCCTCACACATCCTCAAATCCACTCTGAAAACTGTAACAGGTACTTTCAGGCCAGTATGGCAAAGTTGCCGGAAATTGCCCAAAATGAGAGAATGGCAGCCCTAAGCATCCATCACTGCTTAGGCAGGTCTCACGACTGACTGAGTGAAGGTGGGGCTCCTCCTCTCCCACTTGTTCACTTTTCAATCTCAGGAAATACCCTGGCTTTTACCTCCAGCCAGAGTGCCCCAAAACAGCATCAGCTCTCACAGCCCTGGATTCAACATCCCCCCAAGATTAGTGGAGTAGGAATGAAGACCCGAGGGTCTAGGCTGTTAATGCGTTCTTCATGCATTTGAGGCATTGGGATTTGTTTAAAGCATCACTTTTTTCTAAAACTAAATCTCTGTAAACATTCAATGATGGCAAGGTGTGGTTCACACCTGTAATCCCAGCACTTTGGGAGGCAGAGGCAGGTGCATCAGTTGAGATCATGAGTTCAGGAGCAGCCTGGCCAACATGGCAAAACCTTGTCCCCACTAAAAACACACACAACAAAAAAAAACCCGGTGTGTTGGCATGTACCTGTAATCCCAGAGACTTAGGAGGCTGAGGCAGGAAGATCCCTTGAACCCAGGAGGTGGAGGTTGCAGTGAGCCAAGATCACACCACTGCACTCCAGCCTGGGTGACAGAGCTATACTTTGTCTCAAAAAAAAAACAAAAAAAAATGCAATGCTTCCTAGAAAATCTGGCACTTTCTGTTACAAAAATCCACTTTTCCCCCACCCATGTTGACTAAAACATAATTGTTGCACATTTAATATTTGTTTTTCAAAGGTCCAGAGTAAAGCGAATTAATTCTCAGCATGATTCTTCCCAACACTGCTTTAAAACAACGTATGTGGATGTAACCTCTAATTAGTAGCAACGTGTAAAATTTAAATGTTAAAAAATCCCAAAGATGAAGTTGTCTCACAGGTGGCCCCCGACCTCAGAGTTCCTGACGTTTATCCATCCTGGCCCTTAAGTGGATAGCCACATACTTGGACACCTGACTTCAGCTCTTTTGGGCTCCTTCATCTCCCTTCTGTGATCCTTGGTGGAAAAGCCCAGAGCCTCTAACTTTCTAGGTGGATGAGCTGTGGCCTGACCTTGTTTAGGGCCCTAGACTTGTCATTCAGCCTCTGAAAGCTCCCCACTCCGTCCTCACAGCTAGCAGGGCCACGTTCCAAAAAGGAGCAATGAATAGAAAGGGCTTTGCTCCTGGAACCAGGTGAGCCAGGATTTTTAAGAGGCTTTTCTAGCTATGGCAGAGCAATTTAAATAACAAGGGTCAGGATTAGCCCTTTATAGTATCGAGATGGGAAAAAATCCACAGAGGCAGTGAAATGAGAAAGGTAGACTAGCATTCATTCTCTTACAATGGATCTGTTTCCCATCTTGCTAAGCACACACAGCCGTAATTATATTGCTTTCCACCGCCTTGTATACACACTTCCTTCCTGCCATAAAAACGCAAGCGCCTCCATAGATGAAAACTGATTTTAATATAGAAACTCCAGTATCTATAATTCATGCTCCTTAGCCTTTACATATTTATTCTGCATTTTAATTGAGGCCAAAATCTGAATACTTTAGATGGATGGTTTCTTTTCTATGCATAGCTTATAGGTAAATTACCTGGCAGAAGCCCAAATGTTAAGCAAACACAATAGAACCTGGGACTGGAATAAGCTATTATTGGATGGTCAGCCCAGGAGAGCTTGGAAAGCGCTCTCCTTTCAAAGGTAACCATCTCAAGATTGGCAGGACTTGTCCTCCTGCAGTTGCAAAAGAATGAGAAGATGAAACACCCAAGTTTGGGCATTACTGTGCAGCCCACCTCTCCACAGGAAAGGCATCACCTCCAGTGATATCTGACAAGAGAGGACAGGAGGGGCTGGGAGAACGGAAAGGGGTCTGAAAGACCTCTGAAGTGCCAGGAATCTATCCTCTGGGTCTAGGACAGTAGATTTCCCCTGCTCCCCACACCTCAGAAGCAGCTGTCCAGTGGACACTGTGGATCTCAAAATTCTGCCTCCTGGCGCTATCGTGATGCTCATTCCATTCAAGGCAGATGAGAGATCCAAGGTGGACTCAGCAGGATCACGTGCTTCTCTCCTTCCTCTTACATGAACTTTCTTTCATAGTATTGAGGGTTCCCAGACCTCCTTGTGAAAGGCACACTGAATGCACACACACCTAAACAAATGAATGAATACTGAGACCGCAGAAAGACCTGGAGATGACACTGCTGTATCACAGCTGTTAACTGATGCTTGTAAAGGACTATTTTGGGGTACAGGGAGCTATCCAGCATCCGTTCTGCTGTCTTGGGGGACAGTACCCTGATTTCCTTTGCAGTAATCGCTATGTCCGTGTGGAATCAGTTCTTCAAGACCACATTTTAAATATGCCATCCCTCATTTGGGCAAGAGCAGAACACACCTCCAGCCAGGCTTCTCAGAGCTGGCCTGGAAAACTCCAAATAGAGGGTCTTTCCAGTCAGGACTCTTCATAGACTCTGGTAGCAAGACTCTCTGCGGCGACTGAGTTTCGGTACCAGCCAGACCTGGCTTCCAACTCTCCCTCTGTCTTGTGAATTGCCTGGTAGCCTCCCAATAAATCATGGCCTTTCATAAACAAACTGGTTTCTGTCGCTTGTAACCAACCAACACGAATTTTTACAATGCCAGAAGGGCCATTCTTGGGGAAAAAAAAAAAAATTGCCTTCTTTCGGTATCTTTCTGTCTCATTTGGAATCCTCTAAGAATACTTTTAAATCAATTTTGCTTCCAATTTTACCTTGTAAAATAAATCTAGATATCCATAGCCATTTTTAAGTGCCAGGTAGGGTGGAAGTTGACTAAATATGAACAGAACTACAAAGCAAAATTGAAGAGCTATGCTTTATGAATACCTGTCTAAAAGGGTAATATGTCTTGAGTGCCTTTACTTTTATTTTATCATTCAGCTCCTATCATCACTTGTGTTAGTTTCCTTCCCAGCACTGGTGAGCCAGAACTTTGAGAAGCTGAGATTATCTGAACTCAATAGGGTCTTGACCTCAATCTGTTGTCCAAACAGGTGCAAATTTGCTGCAAAGCATCATTGTCTGCTCCATGTTTTACTGTTCTATTTCATTAAATGCATTTATAAACATGATCCCAATGTCTACAGAATTTCTTAAATCTCTTTCTTCCAAAAATATTACAATAAAGGATATAGAGTAACTTGGCATATCTTGTACCTAGGGAACCTTTGGGAGCCCTTTAAACCATTGCTTTCTTCCCAGTGTGCCTATAAACTCGTCATATAAATATCTGTCCCACTATTTATACCCTGCAATGGTGGCCCATAATATTTGGAATCAAATCTAAACTTCTGACCATGGCAAACGAAGCCATCTAGTAAATGACTACTGCCTAGAGCTCCACTTCATCGCAGACGCCCCCTCCCCTGACAAACTCTTCCTCTCTGCTGCCTGCTCTCGCCTGCTCCTCACACAGGCTACCTTGTACTTGCTTTTTCCTCTGCCTGGATTGCTCCTCCCATCTCTAGGACTGGCTCTTCTCCCTGTGCCATGCAGGGCTTAGCTGAAATGTCACCACTTTAAAAAGGCTTTTTTGGGCCAGTTGGCGTCAATATCCCCCTCCCCCAGCCTGCTGTCTCGCATCCACCCTGCTCTGTTTTATTTTCCAGCACTCACTGCTTTGCAAACTGCATTATTGATGTTTGGCTTCCTTGTCTGTTGCCTCAACCACAATGCAAGTTCCATGAGGGGAGGGATTTGATATTTCTAGCACTAAGCATCTGGAACAGCATGCTTGTGAAAGAAAGGGAAGAAAGAAGACAATAAGAAAAAAAAGGGAAGAAAACAGAAAGGCAGAGGGGAAGAAAAGAGCTTTATGAAGCACTGCCATCCATTTGACTGGTATTAATTTCTGTAATCTATGTTTTCAAAAACTAGGACATCATCTGCCTCTCCCTAAATCTTCTGATTATAATAATAGTGATTCATCAGGGGCAGGTCTAAGTTTTGTGGGAACATGCACAATTTTAAAGACACTGCTGGGCACGGTGGCTCATGCCTGTAATCCCAGCACTTTGGGAGGCCGAGGCAGGTGGATCACCTGAGGTTGGGAGTTCGAGACCAACCTGACCAACATGGAGAAACCCCGTCTCTACTAAAAATGCAGAAAAAAATTAGCC
This sequence comes from Theropithecus gelada, assembly GCF_003255815.1. Taxonomy (NCBI): domain Eukaryota; kingdom Metazoa; phylum Chordata; class Mammalia; order Primates; family Cercopithecidae; genus Theropithecus; species Theropithecus gelada. The sequence continues at coordinate 46,446,436 of NC_037678.1, read as the reverse complement.
AGGCATGGTGGCACATGCCTTTAATCCCAGCTACTCAGAGGCTGAGGCAGGAGAATCGCTTGAACCCAGGAGGCGGAGGTTACAGTGAGCCGAGATCGCGCCTTTGCACTCCTGCCTGGGCAATAAGAGCAAGACTCTGTCTCAAAAAATATATATATATAAAATAAAAAATAAAGACTCTTTAAGAATATAAAATTATCAACATAACACCAGGTATGGAAGCGTATGTTTACATAAAATGAGAAAAGAAATCACAACACACAATAAGTGTCTTAGAAACTCACATCCCCTTCTCCTTGGATGTCTCTGGGCAATTTGCCAAAAATGCTCAAATAGAAATGCTTGCCAAAAGCGACCTGGCCTCTGCTACACACCTAGAACATTCTATGTCTCCCAGAAAAACCCCAGAAGTCACAGGGGTCCAAGCATGTGACGGTCTCAGATGCTCACAATTTGCTTCCTAACACTGCCTCTGTGTCTCACGATTATAAAACGTCATACACAGACTCTGTCTTCCATTTCACCCTCACGATCGAACCAGTAAGAAACCCCCACTAACTTTTTTAAAATCCCCATTTCACAGATGGAGAAACTGCAGCCGTTTGCAATGGTTCTCAACAGTGTTTATCAATCATGTCTGAAAGTGTGTTCAGTGCCAGGTGACAAAACCCACCTTCTCGGAGGAAAACATGGACTTAACAATGCCCCCATCTCCCCATCCATCTTCACAACATTCCTCGTTAATCACCTATTTTCCAAGCTGTAGCTCTTTTCTTTTTTAATTTCCTGACCACACTTCTAACATCTTTATGTTTGCTTTCATTACTTCTGTGTTTGCAGTAACTCTAAATTCAGTTTCCTCCCAAGTTTCATTAACGTGCTCTTTGCTTCCTCTTGCAAATCTCAAAGGCAGGCACACTTGATGATTTTAAAGCATTGGTCTTCACTACAAAAGTGAGCCCTGAGCTAGGAGGGAAGGGTAGACAGTGCATGAGGTACCATTCCTCACTGAACACCGCAGCCCAAGTCAAAACCTTGACAACTCCCTGTCCTGATGAGGCTGTGGGGTGGAGAGGGGTCTTAGGTACCATTTCTTGCTCTCAGGTGCAAATTGGTACAACTTTTCTGTGATACATTTGGCAACTACTATCAAAATTACCAATGCATTTACCTTTTGACTCACAGTAAACTCCGTCAGAAACAACAGCGTCCAGGAACATATTTCTATATGTAAATGTTTACATATATACTTGCACATGTGTAAAGAAAGGAATGCCTATGTTTATTCAGTGTTGTCTGGTTTTTTGTTGTTGTTGTTGTTTTTGAGACGGAGTCTCACTCTGTCACCCAGGCTGGAGTGCAGTGGCGCGATCTCAGCTCACTGTAAGCTCTGCTTCCCAGGTTCACGCTATTCTCCTGCCTCAGTCTCCCAAGTAGCTGGGACTACAGGTGCCTGCCACCATGCCCAGCTACATTTTTTGTATTTTTAGTAGAGACGGGTTTTCACCATGTTAGCCAGGATGGTCTCGATCTCCTGACCTCGTGATCCGCTCGCCTCAGTCTCTCAAAGTGGTGGGATGACAGGCATGAGTCACCGCACCCAGCCCAGTGTTGTTTCTAATTCAATGCAGTGCTGTTTCCAATAATAGCAAGTTATAAACAATCTATGGGTCAATCAGCAGGGGAATGGTCCAGTAAATCACGGTATAGCTATATGACAGAGTATTAGAAAGCTGAAAAAAAGAATAAGCACTTTATATTCAAATATAAAAGGAACTATAAGATAAATATTCCAAGTAGAAAAAACAAGTACAGAATAATATATATATAGTTGGATGACTTTTTTATTTAAAAAAGCAAAAGATCCATTTTTAAATTTAGATGAAGAAAAATATCACATGAAGGATAAACAAGAAACCACTAACAATGGCTACAAGTTTTGGTTTTGGAGGCTTTGGGAATTAGAACAGGAAAACTATTTCCTGCTACTCATCTTTTTATCATTTTTTAATTTTTTTTTTTTGGTATACATGACTGGATGACCTTGACAAAAATTAAAATTAAAAATTCAATGGGGAAAATCAAGATTGAATTATTCAACACCCTAATTCCTAAAGAACAATATCACTAGCCATTACTCATCATTGGAGGATTGATGCAGTATCAGAACATCTTAAAATTCTTTTCATCATGACAAAATTTATTAAAACTAAGAAGGTGGATCCTGTCAGTTATAATTTGGTGAATTTAATGTTCTTAACAAAGAATTTATTGAAGGAGAGGGTGGTGCTGTTTTCAGCTGATGACTGGTTTTGTCTGCCTGGAATCTTTGCCCCCTTTCAAAAACTGTCCCTCCACCATCTGGTGACACAGCTTCATCACAGATTTACCTCCATCACATGACAAGGTGGTCATGTGACTCAGGCTGGCATGCAACAGGAATCCTCTGACCTCGTGCGCAGTGATTGGCCCAGGATAGGACACATGACCCAAGCGAAGCCAGTCAGGGCCCTTCTTCCAGGAAAGGAAAAGGCAGGCCCTTACTCCCACTGAGACAATGGGCATTAAAGACACACAGCCTAGAGCTGCCAATGGCCTTCTCCGTTGCCACACAGGATCAGGAGGGTAGAGACAATTAAGAATAAACACAATAAAGAGAAATGCAGAGCCAAAAGATGGAAAGAAGTGGAGTCCTAATGACAGTTTGAATTCCTGCATGCAGCTATACCTGAAGTAGCACCAATCCCATAAATTCTCTACATCACTGGGGCCAAGTTAAATGAGTTTATATCACTTGGAACCAAAAGAATCTTGACTAATATGCTCTTAACCAATGATTAGCAGCATTTAGGTATGTGTTCAATTTTAAGGTTGGTTCACCCTGATCACCTTACCAGCTTCTTCTGGATTCTTCTTACAACTAAAGACTATATCAATTGTTGCTACAATCCTGCTTTCATTAGTTTCACACTCTTACCTACTAAGTTAACCCCACAAATCAATCACTACTTTAAAGGGATTGTTCTGAGAAAATAAGTGCTGTCGAAAAGAACAAATCTCCTCTGACAGTGACAATTCTTGGGGGTGAAGATAAAGCACAGAGTAGACAACAAAGTCACCATTGTCACAGGCTGTGATGTTATTTATTCCTATCTTATTCGTTCTGAACCCCACCTACTTCAGTACTTGAGGTTCCACAAACAGTTTTAGACGACGAATGACTGAAAACAACATACCATCCAGAATCCCTTCCAATTAAGGAAGGTAGCACGACCAGGGGATTTTGGCATCAAACAGAACCCAAATTCAAGACTCTGCCATGTAGCAGCTGTGTGTCTTTGATCCAGCCATCTAAGCCTTCTGCACCTCAGCTCTGAGCTGTAAAATGAGGATGAAAAATGTTCCTAACTCACAGGATTGCTGTAAAGACCTAAAGAAATGTTGCAGATGAGGAGCTAAGCATGATGTCATTGGTGGGGTTCAGAATATGCTACCCCAAAATGTGGCACCTTGGCATATGGAATAAGCTAAAGGAAGTTGAGGAAGGGCATGTGTGGGAAAGGCTTTTTGACCTTCCCCTGAAGACTTCATAGAACCTAGGAAGGATTTTCTGACCTACCCCAAAAGCAGATCATGAGACCCTCATGAAAGAGGCACCCTCCTTATCCCTGGAGGAGAGGAACATTCCATCTCTACAGACACAGGGACACAGAGAGGAATCTGAACAAATAGGCCTCCTGAGTTTATGCCGTGCTCCTTACATTTAGCTCATCTGCCCTTGGTCCTATCATGTTTCTTCACCACTGTCCGCTCTTCCTCAAACCCAGCATAACAAACACTCAAGTGTCACTGCTTCTTCAGATCTCCTTTTAAAGTTGCCCATGTCATGTAAAACTGATATTAAATAAATGAGAATGTCTTGCTCTTGTTAGTCTGTCTTTTGTTAGAGGCCCCAGCCAATGAACCTAAGATGAATAGAGGGAAAAGATAAGTTTCCTCCATTACAAAGTAAGTGCTCAACATAGAGTAACAATCAACACCATGTATTTGTTCAATAACATCAACTGATCTCATATCAGTAAAGCTCAGTGGTAGATGAAGTGGAGAATGTAAAGTCCATCAGACATGGATCCTACCTCCCAAGAGCTTACCATCTACTAATAAGAGAGCTAGGACTAGTATATAAATCATTACAAATAAAATAACAATAATAGTAACCCATCTTAGACCAGGCCCTGGAGATTCAACAACAAATAAGACAATAATCTTTGTCTTAATGAAGGGTATGTTTCATTGGAGGGGACCAGCAATAAATAATGTAGTGTGTAATTTAAAGTTCTGATAAGAAGTACAGTGTTAGGAGAGCAACAATAAGGAGTTTTAGGTGGAAGATCTACACACGAAAGTGACATATGGAGAAAGTGCCCCTCAAGGGAGAGATCAGGAAGAAGGTGGAAGACAGAAACAGGATAAGGAAGGGCAGGAGGCCAAGCAAGGGGTGACCCCCTTAAAGTCATGTGGAGAGCAGCTTCAGCTGACCCCACAGGGGACTCTGCAGTATAAATTATGCCTCGGGGTTGTCCCAACCAGTGGCCAACAAGCCAGAAATGTATCATTCCACACCTTGGCGAAGGCCCACCCTGGGAGACATAAACCCAGGCACTTCTGGCCCTTTTGGGTTGTGGGCCAGGTGTCTCCAGCAGCCCAGGAAAATCCTCTGAGCAAAGGAGTAGGTGCGGGTGGTGGGAAGCAGAAGCCCACAAAGCCAGAGAGGGGCACGCAGAGCAGTTAGTGGGACCCCAGGACAGGGACCCCAACCCAGGTCACACAGCAGCAGGTGAGGGGCAGATATGTGAGCGAAGCTTCATCTGTATTTACAGGCGATCCCCATAGCTCGCATTACGCCTAAGCTCTGATTGCTGCCATATCAGTGGCCACATTAGATTCTCATAGGAGTACAAACTCTATTGTGAACTGTATATGCGAGGGATCTAGGTCGCGTTCTCCTTATGAGAATCTAATGTCTGATGATCTGTCACTGTCTCCCATCACCCCCAGATGTGGGTTGCAGGAAAACAAGATCAGGGCTCCCACTGATTCTATATTATGATGAGTTGTATAAATTATTTCACTGTATATTACAAAGTAATAATATTAGAAAGAAAGTGCACAATAAATGTAATGCACTTGAATCATCCCAAAACCATCCCTCACCACCTCCAGTCCATGGAAAAACTGTCTTCCATGAAACCAGTCCCTGGTGCCAAAAACGTTGTAGACTGTTGCCCTGGGGGATGTGGCGGAGTTCCAACAGTGTCCATGACTCATGGGATCACAGCCTCCTGTTAGTGATGAGTTATCAGGAAAGGCTTCCCTGAGGAGGTGACATTTTAGCTGCGTAGGAGTAGCTAGGCAAAGAGCAGGAAAAACTGACTGTGAGATTAATTACAGGGTTATTTAGATGTAAAATGTTTGTGAAAGGCAGTGAACCTGGGGATCCTGTAGGATGCCATTCCCATCTGTGCTCCGTCTGCAGCCCTGACACCGCTCTCTGCCGAAGCCGAAGCCATTAGCAGTGGTGGCGGGTGGGGCTCATTGCTGCCTCTGGTGACACGCACTGTAATAGGAGATCAAGGGCTCTTACCAGAAAGCACTTGACAGCCTCACTGCTAAATGACTCAACCTTTGGTGGCCAATTTCATTGCTTATCACAAATGCTCCCAAACACAGAGCTCTTGTGCTCTGGGCTGCTGCAGCAGGTCCATGAGGAAGCTCCCCAGCTCTCCGAGTCCATCACCACGGACCATGTTTGCTGGCACAAAAGTTCTAAAAGACCTCCACTTTCACTTCCTCATGTGTTCCTAACTCCTGCTGAGAAAATGAGAGCCAAGAAGCAAGCTTGAAGAGAAACTCCATGTGGATCTATCTAGATCAGTGCTTCTCAACCTAGGGGTGGTTTTGGCCTGCAGGAAACATTGGCAGTGTCTGGGGACATTTGTGCTTTTCAGGACTGTGGGGGACAGGGGTGATCCTGGCATCTAGTGGGCAGTGGCCAGGGACACTGCTAGACATCCTATAAGGCCCAGGACAGCCCCCACAACAGAGTTATTTGGCCCAAAATGGCAATAATGCCAAGGTTGAGAAACCAAGGTCTAGAACAATAGTGTAGTGTGTGGCAAAGGCCAGATCTCCAATCTACAAACTCTCTTTTTCTTGCCAAGATCAGAAATATGATGTATGTAGGTCATGATATTTTTCCATTTTTCAAGTGGCAGAAAAACCCTCTTCAAACCATCTTAAGTATAAAATGGGACTTGTTGCACAAATAATTGATTAGGCAGGGCAAAACCCAGAGGTTCTAAGGATGCCATCAGAAATAATCTCAGTATCTCTCTGTCTGTCTCCCTCCCTCCTCTCTTTCTTCCTTCCCTCCCTTCCTCCTTGCCTGTCTCTCTTCTTTTTTCCTCCTTCCTTTTTGTCTTATTCTGAAGTAGCCTCACTCCTTGTGGAGGCTATAAAAAGCAGCAGCTTACATTCTGCTAAATTGGTAACCTCAGGGCAAGAGCACTCCTTCCTGATACTTCATGTCATGATCTAGCAATTGGCTGGATTTTCCAACCTGGGTGACTTGACCACTCCTGAACCAATCACCATAGCCAGGAATGTAGCACTGTCATTGGTCAGACCTGAGTCAAGTGTCCACCTCTAGAGTCAGGGTGAATAAACCCACTGAGAACCCTAGACTGAGATTGGGTTCCAAGAGAAATAGAGATGCTCTACATGTAATTGTTTATTCAATCCTCACATCAGCCCTGGAACAAAGATAGTCCATTGTATCCATGGACAGGGAAATCCCATTGAGAAGACAGCATGGCAGCATGACTGGGATGCAGTATCGGGAGCCAGATGGTCTGGGGTCAGTTCCCAGCTCTATAATCGATGCTGGGCAATTGTGCCTTGGTTTCCTTGTCTGCACAGTGGGAAATAGCTTCTTGTGAGAATCAAATGAGTTATTACATACAAAGGGTTTTAAATCATGCCTGGGACAGACAAAGAGAACTTGATAAGTGCTGCTGGTTGTTTTTGAGAATTAATCCAAGCAATCCAAGGGGTGCTTTTCATGTAACTTACATAAGTTTTCTGTAAACTTGGATCGGATTTTATAATCCCATCCAAGTTTACAGAAGAAACTGAAATCCAGAAAGAAAATCTGACTTCTTTCAGATCATGCAGGTCTGCGGCAAATACAGGACAAAAGCGCCCACTTGTCCTGATCCCTGTCCAGGGCTCTTTTCACCGCCCCGCAGACCCTTTGGAAGATTCAGTACACTCTAAATTCCATCAGCCCCAACAGGTGGCCATCCACCCTGGAAGCCAGCACATGTTGATTTTATAAACTTTCCATCCACCATGACAGGCTGGCCTCCCCAAATAGAAAGCATTCCCAGCCATGATAGAGGTTGAGAACTTCACCTTTCTCAGTCAACGGGGGGTCATCCTACTGCCGCGGCTGCACAAGGGCGAGGCGGTCACAGTTTTAAGGTTCACTAACACATTGCTGTGGCTTTCCGGCAGCCTCCTTCGCTCTTTCTCAGGCTCCCTGGAAACCCAACAGCCCCATGATATTTATTACCTGCTCCTTCCATTTATGAGTTAGTGATGGAAAAAGAGAAGCTGTGTGCTCCTTTCAGGCAGCACGAGAGGGAAAGAGAAGAAAAGGTTATGGCTGTGTTTACTTTACTTAGTGCTGTTTTCCCGGCTGCCTCCCAATTGACTCTCAACAGCAATCCAATAGCATGTCATTAACCAAAGAGCTTTCTCAGATAAACACCAAACAGCTGCTGTAACGACACATGGCCTAGGTAGAGTGGCAAAGATAAATGCTAATTTTAAAATTAAATTGCTATTTCCCTTCATGTCTAAGAGAATGGAAAAAGAATGATGGGAATAAGTGATAGGAAGTAATGATGTAAATGGAACTGGGTCCTCTCTACCCATCCACAATGAGGTCAAAGAGAAAGGGCTGAGACTGTCACAAGAATTAACATTAACTGAGCATTTATCACATGCCAGATATGATGCACTGTGATGAACTGTTGCATTGTTTCATTTAATGCAACAACCCTATACAGATATAGGTATCTTTTTATTTTTCTGAGACAGAGTCTTGCTTTGTTGCCAAGGCTGGAGTGGAGTGGCGTGGTCTCAGCTCACTACAACCTCCACCTCCCGGGTTCAAGCAATTATCCTACCTCAGCCTCCCAAGTAGCTGGGATCCCAGGGTGGCATGCCACCACACCTGGCCAGCTTTTGTATTTTTAGTAGAGATGGGGTTTCATCATGTTGGCCAGGCTGGTCTCGAACTCCTGACCTTGTGATCCACCCACCTCAGCCTCCCAAAGTGCTGGGATTACAGGTGCGAGTCACTGTACCCGGCAGATATAGGTGTCTTTAGGATGAATCGTGATATGGTTTGGCTGTGTTCCCACTCAAATCTCATCTTGAATTGTAGCTCCCATAATCCCATGTTGTGGGAGGGACCTGGTGGAAGGTAATTGAATCGTGGGGGCAGGATTTTTCCATGCTGTTCTTGTAATAGTGAATAAGTTTCATGCAATCTGATGGTTTTATAAAGGGCAGTTCCCCCTGCACACACTCTTTTGCCTGCCACCATGTAAGATGTGCCTTTGCTTCTCCTTTGCCTTCCACCATGATTGTGAGGCCTCCCCAGTCATGTGGAACTGTGAGTCCATTAAACCTCTTTCCTTTATAAATTACTCTGTCTTGGATATGTCTTTATTAGCAGCATGAGAAGGAACTATACAATTCTCCACTCTACAGTTGGGAAAACTGGGGCAAAGAGGTGAAGTAATTGGGACAAAGTCGTAAGTGGAATAAGTGGAGAGGCCAGGATTTGAATCCTGCCAGACTGGCTCCAAATCCCATGAGATTAAGCATTATGCTAAATTATCTCCTGGGCCTGTGCAGAGGATCATAGCATTTGTCAGATTTGAAGGTATATTTTGAGTTAATCAGTCACTTACCCAACAAAATATTTACCAACTCCCAGTTGTTAGCCAATGAGATGGGAACCACAAAAAGACCTAGAACACTCTCTTGTTTTCTTCTAAGAACAGCTTACACACAACCTGCAGAGGGAAATCAGGACTCTTCTGAAAGAAAGACTAATACAGCACATCAGTTGGGGGTCCAGCCTTTTCTTTTTGGGTTACTAAGGCCTACTCAAACCCAGAGACCATGTAGCTCAGTGGTTAGGCCATTGAGAGACCGCAGTTTAGACTCCAGTTTCTCCTGTCTTATGCTGGGTGCCATCTCAGGAAAAAGTGACACAACCTCTTTAAGCATTTTTCCTCTTAGCATAAATTGGAGAAAATATATCTACCACTTGGGGTTCTGGTAAGGATTAAACAAAGATCTTTATCATTCTGCTGAAGTTCGAGTTTGCCTGCAGGAATTAGGCTACTGACTTCTACCCTGCTGCTCTTCACTGTCAAACATAGTTTTTCCATCATCCAAGTGTCCCTGGCCTAAGCATCCCTGTAGCCAGTCACAGAAATCTCATTGTAGCCTGTGCCCTCTGCTGGAACCTCAAACCATCTGCACCCATTGCTCCAAGGAGATGGCTCGGCTCAAGCCTGGGGAAGTTCACGCACAGTGCAGCTGCATAGTGGCAACAGTGGATGCTATCATCCTGAAATCCAAACTGATTTCCCTACTAGGAATTGGAATAAGTATATTGATAGAGCTGTCTTTCTCCTTCCTCAAAACTCCTCACACTGATGGGCTGAGATCTACTATAGTCAAGTCACTTCTGACTGTCCCAATTCTCCATTCAGTACAGTAGTTAGTACAAACCCTGCCCACAGCAATAACAGCCAACATTTTTAGCACCTAACTAATCCCAAGCACTGAGCTAAGCATTCCATAAACATGAGCCCAGGGAAGCCTCAGCACATCATCGCAAAGTAGAGATGGTTATCATTTGCACTTTACATGTGGAGATACTGAGGCTCAGAAAGGGCCATTCTCTTGCCCCCAGATCACACTCTCTGGAGGTAACAGAACTGGACTTCAAGCCAAAGTTGCTGGCTGCAGAGCCTGAGATCACAGCCATTCTGCTGGGGGTCAGAGTCTGTCTGCAGCAGCGAAGGTCCATGGCAGTGTATCCCTGGCTGCTGCCCTCAAGTGCCCTTCAGAAAAAGTGAAACTCACTCTTAAGAATCTCAGAGGCTGAATCAAAAGCCCCCGAGTAATATTCTGTGCCCTCTAGGTTTCTAAATCCTGTTACCCTCCAGCCAAGAGGCACGGCTCAAGCATGTCTCCCCCTGTGATGATTAGCATAGCCTGTCCTCCGTTGAGACCCAAAGTCAACACTTGACTACATAATTGCTCTATTAGTCTCTTTGAGTAGAAAAAAATAGACCCCAATCCAGCAGATTAAGAGGGGGAAAATGCCAGTAATAGGCACATACAATTGGAAAGTTCAGGAGTACAGGTTGTTAAAGCGAACTAAATACAGCCTGAGAAGAACTCTGTACTTCCATATTTGAGTCCTTGTGGACGAACTGCAATCTCACTTAGTAGGTAGATAAGCCTGGAAACCTAACTTAGGAGTAGGCGCCTGTAACAATAGCTGAGTTTTGGCCAATCCCAGCGGCCATACTTCAACCATTCATACACTGCTGAGTGTTCAGACTGTGTTCAAATAAAGCAAACGCCAAGCTTAACCAGTCCAGCCGTTCTGTACCTCATTTCCAATTTCTGTACATCATTTCCTTTTTTTTCTCTATAAATCTTCTTCCACTATGTGGCTGCGCTGGAGTCTCTGTGAATCTGCTGTGATTCTGGGGGCTGCCTAATTCATGAATCATTCATTGCTCAGTTAAATTCCTTTAAATGTAATTTGGCTGAAGTTTTTCTTTTATTAAGATTAACTCAGAGAAGGACCCAAGCCCTCAAAGGGCTCCTGTGACATCTACCCCATGCTAGGTGTTGGCTTTATTCTCAGACATGCTTTCCCTTCCCAATAGCAAAATGGCTACCAATAGGCCGAGGCAGAGACCCTAGCAACTCGGCAATCCCCGTAGAAACTCAGTTTCTCTGCTCTGTAATTTCAGCAGCCATCTCAGCTTGCACTCCATTGGTCCACTTGGAGAACCACATGCTAATCCCTGAACCAATCACTTCCTGCAACCAGGAAGTATAGTCATTTGAGTGGACAGAGCTGGGTCATGTGAGCAGCCCTGGGGCCTAAGGATGGGAAGCTGGGAAAGCACCATCCAAGAGGGCCCAGAAAGAGACAACTGGAGGGGTGGCCCCTCAAACAGAAATCGAGGGAAATTTCCTCAACTCTCCCCAAATGGAAATCTTCTGCTAGCACCAGAAGCAGCAGCATTAGATGCCAGACAGGCAAGAGTCACACTATTTGTCTCTTTTCTTCCCTCTCCCAATCAAAGGCACATCATGCCAGATCCTCTTTCCCCTGACCCATTTCTCCTGACTTTATCCTATGACTTGAGAAGCAGCACAATATAGTGGAAGTTGTGTAACTCTGGGGATACTTTAAGAGAGGGAGGAGGGGAAGAGAGAAATGACTTAATTCTTTTCCCAAAGTTTTGCGGCAGCTCAGAGGCCTCTGGTTTATGCACACACATTAAAGAATCTTTTCATGAGGACTGTTTTATGTGAGAAAGCCATTTGAGCAAGGAGGCACTTGGCTGCTCCTTCTAAATGAAAATTTCAATTAGTCTGAAGAAGTTAATTACATCGTTCTTTAATAACTGCACTTGTGATTCTACAAATCCTCTATTAATTGATTCAACCATATGCCCCCAAACTAAGAACCAGCAAACAGGTAGAAAAAGACCAAGGGAGAAAAAAGGGGGGTGAAAGAGCCAAAGATAAAGAAGGGCTAAATTGTCTGCTGGGTAGTCAAGGTATAGAACACAAATGTGGGAGAATTCTTGAAAATTGTGGGTGGTAAGAGATTTGGGAAATTCATCCTACAGATCAAATAACCTTCGCAAGTTGCTTGCAACATACACAATACTAGCAGGATGCATTGTGCTGCAGAATCTCAGAAAGAAAGCAATTCTATAGAGCTTGATCTAGACAATTAAACAGGAGCTACTGAATCCAAGGTAGTTTTGGAAGAGGCTACAAATAGTGACTTTCTGTTTTGTGGAGAAGATCATTAAAGGGGAAGTCAGAAACCAGGGAATTCCAGTCCCGGCTTTGAAAAAAGCTGCTGCTCCATTCACGTGAAGCTCACAATTGTAGGAATATTTAATATAAGCACCAAACTGGCCTGGGTTCAGATCCTGGCTCTGCTACTGCCTAGCCATGTGACTCTTGGCCTGGCATTTCACCTCTTTGAGTCTCAATTTCTTTATCTAATAAATGATAGAAATAAGCTTATCTATATCACAGGGGTCTTGCAATAGTTAAATGATTAAATAATGCATACAAACTGTTCAGCATTGTTCTAGAACATGGTAAGGATTCAGTAAATACTCAGGATTGTGTTCGTCGGTTGCTATCCTAATAATAGTGTAACAAAGCACTCCAAAGCTCAAGGACATCCAACAACCACCACCAGTCTCTTACACACACATCTGCAGGTTCACGGGAATTCAACTGGGCCTGGTTTCAAGATGCAGGTTGGGTCCAAGTCCACTCCATGTGTCTCTGATCCTCCTTGAAGTGGTGGCTACTGAGGTTTGTTCTACTCAGAGAGAACAGCAATAGCTGAGTAGGGCAACTCCAACCACAGAAGCAAATTTCAAGACTCTGCTTACATCTGCTAACTGGCCATTGGCCAAAGCAAGTCACATAGCCAAAACTGAAATCAAGAAGCAGGGAAGTAGACTCCAGCCGTGGAGCTGGGAGGGAGGGGGTTATATTTGCTAGCACAAATTTTAGTGCTAACACTAAGCCAGCACAACCATTTTAGTTCTATTTGATGAGCACACAAATTATTGCCAAGCAAGCTAGGATATGATGAGTATCAAATGAGTGGTTGTTATAGATGGACTTATGTACCTCCCAAAATTTATATACTAAAGCTCTAGCCCCCAGTATGACTGTATTTACAGATGGGGGTCTTTAAAAAGGTAACTGAAGTTAAATGAGATCGTGGTGGGATCCTGATACAGTTTGGCTGTGTCCCCACCCAAATCTCATCTTGAAGTTCCTATACTTCCCACATGTTGTGGGAGGGACCCGGTAGAGATAATTAAATCATGGGGGCAGTTTTCCCCATACTGTTCTTGTGGTAGTAAATAAGTCTCATGAGAGCTGATGGTTTGATAAGGGGTTTCCCCTTTCACTTGGTTCTCATTCTCTCTTGTCTGCCACCATGTAAGATGTGCCTTTCGCCTTCCACCATGATTGTGAGGCCTCCCCAGCCATGTGGAACTGTGAGTCCATTGAATCCGCTGAACCTCTCTTTCTTTATAAATTACCCAGTCTTGGGTATGTCTTTATGAGCGGCATGAAAGTAGACTAATACAGGTCTCTAATTCAATAGGACTGTGTTCTTTTAAGAAGAGGAAGAGACACCAGGGATGCAGGTGCACAGAGAAAGGGCCGTGGGAAGACACAGAAGAAAAGCAGTCACCTGCAAGCCAAGGAGAGGCCTCAGCAGAAACAAAGTCTGCCAGCACCTTGATCTTGGATGTCTTGCCTTGCTCTTGGACTCTGAGAGATAAATTTCTGTTATCACCAGTCTGTGGTATTTATGGCAGTCCAATCAAACAAATGCAGTAGTAGAGAAAATCAATGCTAAAAGAGGAAGAAATTGCTTAGAGAGAGAAGAAACCAAACTTCACACAGAAGATGCTCTCTGCTTAGAGGGTATGTGGTAATTCAACAGTGAAGATGGAAGTGAGGAGTAGATGACATCCTAGGTACAAGAGATGGCCGTCACCATTAGTTCTGAAGAGGGAAAGAAAGACAATAGCTAACATTTTGTTATTTGCACTTGGTTGCAGACACAGCATTAGGCTGTTTACATACTTGATCATATTTAACCGTCAAAACAACCCTAAGAAGTTGGTGTCATCAGTATCCTACATTTTAAGGAGAAACAGGTTTGAGAGATAAAGGTTAACCCCTACAAATGTCACGCAACACAGTGGGAATATGTCAGCAAGTTCCACTCAGCAGCTGCTCTTGGATGAAATCTAGAAAACAAAGTTCATGGCCTGAGAATAAACACAACGAAGTACTCCTAGGAAATACCAGACAGATAGTAAAAGAAAAAAAAAAGCAGATGTTTCCCCCAAACCAGGGAGAATCGTGGAGAAAAAAAGAAAAAAAGAGAGAGGCAGACTCTATCTTCCCTTTGCCCATTTGATATAATAACAATGGCAGCTAATAATTACTGGTAGCATAGCATGTGTAAAGCCCTGTTCAAAACACTGTATATAATGTTAGCCATTTTCTAATCTATTGGCTTAATAGGCACAGTAACCCTGAGGTGGGTGCTAAAACTATCCAATTCTTCCTGGTTTGTCTGATATTTCCTAGCACTACTTTATTGTTCTTATTCTTAGGCCATGAGAATTGTACTTATTCTCTGCAGATGAGAAAACTGAGCCACACCACACTCACAGTAAGCGACACTACAAGCAGTCTGGATGCAGAGTCCATGCTCCCAACTCCTGTGTGTTCTTCTACCTCTCATACTGCTGTAATGTATTTCAGGAAGAAATTTTTCTTGCTAAAGAATTGTTGTGATCCTACCTCTTCTCTATTTATAAAACAGGGGTGTTCCCCATTGACCTCAGGATGAAGTCCCCAGTCGTTACTTTGGCATTAAGGTCATATTCCATCACTCTCCATTTGACCTTTCTAACTTGCACTTCACTCAAACTTGTCTGCTCTCTGTGTGTGGGTTAGCATACTCCAGCATCACCCTGTACATCTAAACTGGGTTGGCCCCTCTTCCTCTTCGTCCAGTCCCACACATCCACAGTGGTGAGCTCCATTCAATAGAGACATCCTGTGTTCATCCTTCCCTGGTGGCCCAAGTGGAGGGAATTATCTGCAGCACGCAGCTTCCAACTCATTTGGGGGCCTCTACTCTCCTTGCTCCTCATCCTATTCAATTAGTCATCAGTTACTTGAGAGTGGCTTAGAGAGAGCTCTGTGCTAACAAGAAGATAGCAAGAAAAGCCTGTGCCTGTTCTCATAGACTTCACCATCCAGCAAGGATCTAAGAGACTTGTGCAAATGCTCATAGCAACACCAAAAATGAGGTTATATGGGAACCTCTAACCCCCCAGGCCACTCTCCCAGTAGCACACAGATGGGCCTCACAGGGTCAGTGGACCCCAGAATTGCACCCCACTTCATCTGTGCGTGCACTGGGTGAGGTGCCCATATATAGCTCTCATTGAATCATATTCTCATTAGATTCTTATCCAGAAGAATTTAACCTACTTCTTGCTCCTTTTTTCCTCCCTTTTCCTTAAGAGACAATGCCTACGACCTTTCAGGGGATCAGGGGAGCATCAGGGGTGATAGGAGATTATGAGAATTTATCACAGGGAACTTCAGAAGGAAATCTGTAAAACAAGCTCTTTACATAAACCTTATAAATCTTGGGGCACATATGGTTCAGTCTCTGTACAAGATCAAGTTCAGGAAGCACCATTTAGCAGCAAGATGTGATTCATACCAGTTTCATTATTTATTTGCATCTCTCCAATAATACCGAAAGGGATCCAAATACAATTTATATTTTATTTATTCTCCTACCTACCCCAAGGGAAGAAAATAAAGACTATATTGGGGTCAGGTGCAGTAGCTGGTGCCTGTAATCACAGCACTTTGGGAGGCCGAGGCAGGTGGATCACTTGAGGTCAGGAGTTCGAGACCAGTCTGGCCAACATGGTGAAGTCCTGTCTTTACTAAAAACACAAAAATTAGCTGGGCATGGTGGCGGGCACCTGTGATTCCAGCTACTTGGGAGGCTGAGGTATGAGAATAGCTTGAACCCAGAAGGCAGAGGTTGCAGTGAGCCAAGATCATGCCACTGCACTCCAGCATGGGTGACAAAGCAAGAGTCCATCTCAGAAAAACAAACAGGCCGGGTGAGGTGGATCACACCTGTAATCCCAGCACTTTGGGAGGCTGAGGCAGGCGGGTCACAAGGTCAGGAGATCGAGACCATCCTGGCTAAGACAGTGAAACCCCGTCTCTACTAAAAAATACAAAAAATTAGCCAAGCGTGGCAGCAGGCACCTGTAGTCCCAGCTACTCAGGAGGCTGAGGCAGGAGAATGGCATGAACCCAGGAGGCGGAGCTTGCAGTGACCCCAGATCTCACCACTGCACTCCAGCCTGGGTGACAGAGTGAGACTCTGTCTCAAAAAAAAAACAAACAAAAAAAAAGACTGGATTGGCAACCAACCTGAGAACATCTGGGGGAAAGAGAAGAGCAGAACCAGGAGTGGCCCGTCCTGGAGGAAGCGTCTGGGGGAGTCAGGCGGGAGGACAGGAGTGAGGAGTGGATGAAAGAACCTGCAAGAAGTCTTTCTGGGAGCTATGAATTAACACTTCTTCTGTCCTAGAAAAGAGAAATGCAGAGAGTCTCTTTTTAATTTGGTCTCTACCATGTTTCTGGAATTCCATCTCTATGCTTAAACTGAGCCACAGAGGGACTTGAGATTCGTTTGGATTGCATTTTTAACCCCTGCAGCCTGCCGGGGACTGTGGCAAGCAGCGGGAATGCAGTTTGACTGCCCTTGAATAACCTACTAGGGAGTGAAGGAAGCTTCAGGTTTCAGTGTGATTTAGTAGGTGGTAAAAGCCTCAGTTAGCCAAACCCAAGGAGTTTGTGGGCCCAGCTCTGTGTGGCCACTAGTGGCCCAATGGTGCATGCACCAAACTGTATCTAAGACATCAGATTTCATAGCCATGAAGGCCCACCTCCTCCAAGAAGGCTTCCTAGACTAACCCATCCCTTACAACCAAATATCCCCTGATGTTCTCAGCACTGACACGACGAAGCTGAGTCTGATTCATATTTTTGCATCCTCTGTCCCCAGTGACACTGCCAGCTCCTGGAGGCAGAATATGCTTCACACCACACATTCTGCCTCCCTCACTGACACTCAGCCCTCTTCCTATCAGAGAAAGTGCTCATCAGTCCATCCCAGTTGTCAGCAACTTGCCACCCACCCCCACTCCCCATTTCCCTGCATAGAGAGCCAAACTCTACCACGTCAGGTGAGCACTCAGGCTCAGAGAGACTCCTGGAATAGTGCTTACCTGAAGGCTCACGGTGGTTTCGTGTGGGTGAAGTGGGGGCGGTGGTTTCAGATCACACTTTCTGATTAATGTATTAAAACCCAACCATCATGTGCTAAGCGGGTCCCTAAATCTAAGCACATTGAATGTGGGCTGGAGTTCCCACACAGTCAATGTGACCCAGGGGGCGTTGGCACCTGCCATGGGAGTCCACAGGCACTTCAGGTGCCACCATATCAAGTTCCTGCTGCCCCAGGTGCCACCTGGCAGCAGGAGCCTGCTCTGGGGAAATAACTCTCTGGATGACTCTGGGCTATGGAGAAGACTCACCTTACCAGGAATTTGGAACTCTCCCTGCCAGCTGGCACACACTTCAGGAAAACAGAGCCAGGAGCATTCTGGTGGCACTGGGCCCCTCCCTCTGCCTCCCTGCTTCCCAGGATGGGGTAGCTTTGGCGGGGGTCATTCACCTTTTTTGCAAAGTGGTCACATTTCCCTCCTCTCCTGAAAAGGTCAAACTGTTGAGCTCAACGCTATTTAAGAACAGCGTAGAGGAAAAGAGAGTCAATCAGCAATTGGGCCATATTACCATCCATGATGTTCAGGAGACGCTTTCTCAGCACTCTATTGTATTATATTATTTGACATTTTATTATTATTATTATTATTATTATTTTTCTTTTTTTCTGGAGATGGAGTCTTGCTCTGTCACCCCGGCTGAAGTGCAGTGGCATGATCTCGGCTCACTGCAAGCTCCGCCTCCCGGGTTCACGCCATTCTCCTGCCTCAGCCTCCTGAGTAACTGAGACTACAGGCACCCGCCACCATGCCCGGCTATTTTTTTGTATTTTTTTTTTTTAGTAGAGACGGGGTTTCACCATAGTCTCAATCTCCTGACCTTGTGGTCTGCCTGCCTCGGCCTCCCAAAGTTATTTGACATTTTATAATAGGCTTGGGTTTTTAATAATCAGAATAAAACAGCAATTAGCATTTTGAAAATTGAGAAAGAAGCAAAGGACACTTTCTGTTTTATTTTCCCACTAATGTGGATGAGGGGGAGGGGTCTTTTAAATATGTCTTCCAACAGAGTAAAATTTCGCTTCCACTTCTTCCTCACTAGAAGTGCAAGAGCTAATAAATGTTTTAAGCGCTAGGCATTGCTTTTTTCACCTCTGCTTTCTTTTTGCAAATGCTGCATTTCTTTGATGTCTCAGATAGGCCAGCAAATTGAAACCTCAACACCCCCATACCAAATAACTGACCTTAGTAAACAGACCTCACACGTTATTCCCACCAGAATGATTAAGATGAAAAAGACAGAAAATGCCGAGTGCCACTGAGAACTTGGAGCACCTGGAACTTTCAAATGCTGATGCTGTGGGTATCAATTCATGCTGTTTTGCAAAGATGTCTTTTGGTAGCATGTGCTACCTCAGGACCCAGGAACTCTGCAACTTTCCCCAAAGACATGGACTAGGATGTTCATGCAGTACAACAGTCACCAGAAACTAAAAACCTCTCAACTGTGCCTCAGTGATAGAATACATCATTGCATATCCACACAATGGCATAGTATACCACAATGAAAGGAAATTACAACTATACTTGACAATACAGATGAATCTCACAAACAACACTGAGAGAAAGAAGCCAGCCTCAAAGAGCCCGTGCTGTTTGTATTCATTAACATAATGTACAAAGACAGGTTAAACTAATCATCTTCAGAGACAAAAGTGAGGAACATGGTGACCTTTGGTGGGACTAGGGGAGGGGTGATTGCAAAGAGGTATGAAAGGAGCTTTGGGGTGATGGAGCAGGGGCAATGGTGTCAAGTCTGCTTCCTGACATTAGTGCTTGTTACATGGGTGTTTCAGCATGTAAAAATCTCAGCTGTGCACTTTTGCTTTAAGCACTGTGATGTGCACATTACAGTCAAAAAAGTTTTTAAAAGCAGATATCTGTTCCTATGAAGGATTAGGTTTTAATAAATATAACTCACTTAGTGACTTTTTCATCAAAAAATAGCAAAGGAGAAAAAAGTGAACCCGCAGGTTGAAAACAGAAAGCTTACAGATGAAAAGCGAAAAATCGGATTATATGCCACACCCACAATCTTACCCAAAACCAAATGCATATTTTAGAATCAACAGATTTCTTATCAATAGGAAATATTTCATTGTCTAAGGCAAAAGAGTCTTTGTTTTTTTTTTTTTTTAAGACAGGGTCTCTCTCTGTCAGACTGGAGTGCAGTGGCACGATCTCGGCTCACTGCAGCCTCCATCTCCTGGGCTCAAGCGATCCTCCTGCCTCACCTTCCTGAGTAGCTGGGACCACAGGCACGTGCCACCACACCTGGCTAATCTTTGTATTTTTCATAGAGATGAGGTTTTGCTGTGTTGCCCAGACTAGTCTTGAACTCCTGAGCTCAAGTGATCCGCCTGCCTCAGCCTCCCAAAATGCTGGGATTACAGGTGTGAGCCACCACACCCAGCCCAAAAGAGTCTATGTGCAGATCTTATTCTATGTGCAGATCAGTTTGGAGACTTTTAAACATAGCTGGTTTTCAATCTTCTGCCTGCATTGTTTAAAATAAAAGGTGTGTTTTCTGACACCTTTTTTAAAAAGGCCAAGAGGGGCATGCTATCATTTGATCTAATTTTTGTCTGTTTCATTTAAGAAATATATTTATGCACAGGGGACTGGATTGCCTATAGAATGAGGTCATTTCTTGCACGTCATATGCTGAAGCAAGTGAAAGGAGGGGCAGGTGACCATGTATAAATTTTAGTCACACACTTCCTTTCATTTCACGCAGGATGGTTCTCTGGTCACTAAGCAGGTGAACACTGACACCCAGTGGGAGCAATGGGAACAAAGAACGAGCTCTCTTGGTACCTGCTTCTAATAAAAATTCTGTGCTTGGATTTATTGGAAATAACTTAGAAGATACATTTTTGAAAAATTGATGGGGAAATTGATTTTAAAACTGGTACAGGATATAAGAACACAAACAAAAATAAAAGTTTCAAATGCCAAGTCAATATATATAAAATGTGTTCAGCATCACTAGTGAAAAGGAAATGAAACCAGCAATTAAATACCACGTCACCTATCAAATTAGAAACATTACTAAAGTTTAATACATCTCACCCACCTGACTAGAAATATGGCTAATGTTTAATCATCTCAGGAGCCAGTTTAAGCAGAGGGAGATCTGGTACTCCTAGAACTCACACGGCACAGGTGGGTGGGTAACTCGGTTCTGTATTTTGAATGACAATTTGATATTATCTTTTAAAATATTGAATACACAGAATCCAACAATTCTCATTTCAGAATTAACCCCACACAATTGTTTTAATATGCACACAAGAAGACAAGTTCAATTTAGGTGGTACTGTATTGCTGGAAAGCAATACATTCAATGAGTAATGAGTTCATACCCAAAAGACATGAACCAACTGGAAGGGGTCTGCAATGACCAAAGTTGAGACAAGTGAAGCATCAAAAATAATGATAGCCATAACCGATTGAAACACAGCAAGTACATACAAATATATGAATCCGTATTGATACACAAGAAGGAGGCCAGCGAAACAAAACTTAAACTCCTCTGCCACGATTGGAGACAATTATGGTTTTACTCCTTACTCCAAAAGTTGATCATTAGTGAGAAAGGACTAAGCATTTATCCTACATTTCTAGCAGGAACTGCACTTTAGGGTAACCCTATAAGCTCAGCAGTTGAAAGAAACTCCCCTTTACAGGAGAATGTCAGCTAATCAAAGTAGAGTATAGGACAGAATGTGAAAATCAAAATCTTGCAAACCCCAAATGAAATAGTTGATTGAGATAAGAATCAGCAATTAGGGGAAGTGATGGAGAACTAGGCATGTGCATGGTGTCGACAGATCCTGCCACAGATTATTTTCTATGTGCTAGAAGGAATATGTAACTTTGTAATGCAGAAATGTGACTGCCCTAGTCTTAAGCCAGTAATCAATACTGGCATCACCAATGGTGGGACAACCAGACATTATGTGTTTTCTGTTGTAATTGCAGTGTGGAGTATACCTACCAAATATTCTTGCCAAAGTTTTACCCTAAATTTATTCAAGCCTTTAGATACAACATTCAGAAAACAACAAAAAATGAGGCAATAGGGGAACAAATGAAGCACCATCAGAAGGAACCAACTCCAAAATCCAAAAGCTATAGGATATTCTACAGGACATTGGTATTTTATTGCTGCTTTCTACTTTTACGTCTACTTATTTTTTAAATTTGTTTACATTTTATTTTACATTCTTAGATTTTGGCATCTTGTTAGATGAACATAAAATTTGTATCTCATGAACTGGTAACATTTCCAAATCTCACCCCCAAATAATGGCAAGGATAGTTGCAGACAGCACAAACTCTTATTTTATTAAGTAAAAAAATAACATTATCATTTATTAGTGTTATCTTTTCATACAAGATAGGACCTTTTATTACCAAAAGGTACAGATGAATGGATATAATTCCAAAATGAGGAAGAGTTCTTTACACAGAATAAAATTTATGAAGATGCCCTAGATCATCTGAATACATTTGAGGAAACAACTAAACTCAGGCAGCTAGGGCTTGGTTAACTCGCCTTGCTTATAACACGAAATATTAGAAGGGGATGCATTGCTGGGCGGCATTCAGACTTCAGGTCTTCTCATCTTACAGGTACAAAAAGAGCACCATTGCCAAGTATGTCAACAGAGATGATTATATGTGACAACCAAAGTTCCAAGCCCCCAGTGAACTGGAATGACATGTGCATGGTGTTGACAGATCCTTCCACAGATTACTTTCTATGTGATAGAAGGAATATGTAACTTTGTAATGCAAAAATGTGACTGCCCTAGTCTTAAGCCAGTTATCAATATTGGCATCTCCAATAGTGGGACAATTACCCAGTCTTAGGAGTCTATACCCCAGAATCCTATAGCCCAGAGGCTAAGAAATGGCTGAAGTTTATTTACAGAGTTCTAAGGCTTGCCAAAGCAGAGATGGGATCCATCAATTAGGAAGAGTGTCATGTGGTGGGTAAGACCATGGGCCTTGGACCAGTCAGATCTGAATGTGAATTCAACTCTACCAGTTAGGCACTAAATAGTCTCTAAATGTCAGTGTCATAACCTGTACCATAGGGAACATAATGTCTATGTCAGAGATATGGGGATCCAATGGGATAATGCAGATACACTACTCAGCACAGAACCGCTAACCTCGTTCATGGGTTAAACAACGAATAATAGCTACTGTTACTATACTTTTATCCTCATACCAAATTTTCAAAGCCAGTGGTTCTTTTCCAGCTGGAAGATGAAGGCCTAATCAAGATGGAGCCAAGGGCAGGGCCAACAAGCAGAGGTTGGCATCGCAAGCACTTGGAGGTTTCTTCTCACCCAAGACACCAGATATGGATACCCAGGCAAGAAAGCACTTACTTTGGGGTAACTGTGGGCTGGAGTTACAGAGGGAAGAAAAGCACAGAGTCTGCCAAAGCCAGGGAAGAAAGACCAATGGGCATATGGCTTGATGCACAGAATAGCATACAGAGCCCAGACCTATCCCACTTGGAGGCTTGTGCCTTCTCAACACAGAGAGCCCTCTCCTCTGTGAGTCCCACTTGGCCACCAATGCATGGGATCTTTCTGAGACTATCAATCAAGTTTCCTTGCCTTTCTCTGACCAAGAGGTGGGTGAGTGACACCCACTAAAGCCAATGAGTCTCTGCTTCTCTCAGCTCTTGAGTCAAATGACCCAACGGCAGAAAACAGAGCCCATGGATCCTGATAAGGCAGAGTCCTGAAGCATTGGTCCCTGCTAACTGGATGCCTGTAGCTGCCTGGGACCCGTTCTGTTCAAAGCAAAGGTCCTACAGAGTTTCCTTTTATTCTAGGAACACCCCACATTATGATTTGGATCTGTGTCCCCACCAAATCTGTTGAATTGCAATCCTTAATGTGGGAGGTGGGGCCTGGTGGGAGATGATTGAATCATAGGGGCAGTTTCTCCGGAATGGTTTAACATTATCCCCCTTAGTACCATCATCATGATGGTGAGTGAGTTCTCACAGGGTCTAGTTTAAAAGTGTGTAGTACCTCGCACTTCTCTCCTCCTTGCTCCTGTTCCCACCATGTGAGATGCCTCACTCCCCATTTACCTTCCACCATGATTGTAAGTTTCCTGGGGGCCTGCCCAGAAGCCAAGAAGATGACAACATCATGCTTCCTTTACAGCATGCAGAAAGTGAGCCAATTAAACCTCTTTTCTTTATAAATTACCCAGTCTTTCGTATTTCTTTATAGCAGTGCAAGAATGAACTAATCTACTCCATAACCCTCAAATACCTTCCTACCATGCATAAATTACCCCAGATAGGTTCCCATTGCTTGCAACCCAAGAATTCCAAATGAAACAGTTCTCCTCTCCCCACTGACTCTGTGCTGCAGGTCCAGGCACCATCAACAGCCTCTTTCCTGCTTCTATTCACAATGCTGGTTATCTGTAGATGGCACAATAAATGGTTTTGAATGAATGCCTACTAGGCACCAAGTTCTGTGCTCAGTTGTCAGGAGCAGCAGGAAACATGATAGCTGCCCCCCAAAGTCACCGGCACAGGCAATGACCAAACAAAGGGGTGCATGCTCAGATGATAGGGTGCTGGGGACATACATGGCAGAATCCCTCCCTTTAATCATGACACCTGGGTGTTGGAGGATCCCATTCTCCAGACTTCCCCCAGTAACTGGGAACATACATCAGGATGCAGTATGTGATTTCAGAAGTACTATTGGAACACTTTTTCCCAGCAAGGTGTTCTGCTCCTTTTTCTCAGGTTTTTCCATCAAGAGTCTCTTAAGGCCCTGGCGCAGTGGCTCACGCCTATAATCCCAACACTTTGGGAGGCCAAGGCAGGAGCATCACCTGAGGTCAGGAGTTCAAGACCAGCCTGGCCAACATGGTGAAACCCCGACTCTACTAAAAATACAAATACTAGCCGGGCACAGTGGCACATGCCTGTAATCTCACCTATTCAGGAGGCTGAGGCAGGAGAATTGCTTGAGCCCAGGAGGCAGAGGTTGCAGTCAGCTGAGATTGCGCCATTGCACTTCAGCCTGGGCGACAGAGCAAGGCTCTGTCTACAAAAAAAAAAAAAAAAGAGTCTCTTAAACTACATTTTCACAGGCCTTTTCACTGCAGAGGTAACAAACTCCAATGCCAACTGGAGCTAGGTATCTTACTCATTCGACACAGACACATTTTGTATATTAAACACATAGGAATATTTTCCCCTTCAATAAAAGATATGCTCCTTAACACTTGTTTTTTTTTTAACCTATGCCCTCTTCTTCTACCTTTTGTTTTCAAACTTTTTATGAAGACATAAAGAATGATATCACTTTACTCTTAATTCTATGAAGAGAATAAATGTGGGTAAAATATTAAAGAATGACGTTGGCCCTCCCTATTCTGGATACTGCAAGGCATGGTGGGGATTCATGGCAAACTGGAGAGCTCCTGTCCTGAATGAAGGGAAACCTTTAATACCAGCTAGAGCTATGAACTGTAGGCAGAAAGTCAAGTTCCAAAAATATCTCTTTCCTGACAGAAACCAGAAATCCAGACTTTTATGCAAATGTATCTGATTTTTAAATGTTGGCAAACAATTCAAAGCTTCATTTTTTTAATGCCATGCAGGCCTATCCTTTGTAGTTTAAACAAGCAAGCATGGGCCACATTCTCCCCTTGGGACATGAATTTTCAACCTCTATGGGTAGAGTTCTGCCCAGGGTGGCCCCTGGCCTAGTTCTGGCATGTTTGTGCAAATAAGATAAAAGTGCTCCTTCCCCCACAGATATTTTACGCCATTCATCAGAAAAATTGTCCTAACAAATATATTATACAAATCCAAGACACTCTTATGCATGGTGCCCTCTGGAGTTGGACAGTATGCAACCTATACACCTGTACACAGCAGCCCTGTTTTCATCCTCTTTGAGCTTTTCAGGATAAGCCCCTAAAATCCCACTTACCATCTAATTTTTTTATTCTCTAATTATGTTTCTGCTAATATTTGACATTATATTTATGCCTGAAAGACAAATTAGAGAATGAATTACATTATCCTATTAGGGCAAGTCGAGTAACTGAGATTAAGGAAGATTCAAGTGGGCTTTTTGGCACAAATGTTAGCCCCTGTCTTCACTTTACAACACGTGACTCTGAGCCACATCTGCCTGCGACAGGATAATCTATGCCAAGTCTTCTGAATCCTTTCACATTCTAGAAATAGATGGGTGTTATTGTTTACAGATGGAATTTCCATTGTACAAAATCACCTTATCCCAGCTATCAATTATTGTCATTATCTGTAGCTAGGCAAGTTCCTTACAATGTTTGCTGAAACTATCTCAGATCAGTAATTAACTCCCCAGTCACCAGCCCTTGCCTTTCACATTTTAATGAGGAGCGTGACCATGAAGCCATTAGAATGTGAAAAATGAAAGTTATCGCCAGTCATCCTTCTTTGATACAACAGACTCATTTCCTCTCTTCTGCTGATAGAGGATCAACAAATGCTTTTTCCTTTTTTTTTTTTTTAAGTAGGAAGCCTTTAGAGGCCAACCTACTTAGTGTAAAAAGACTACCAGCCACCCTCTGAGGCAGAAAGTGCATTGCAAGGATTCAGTTGGTTTTTTCCCTCTGGCAAAATCCCTTCTTAATTAAGAAGCACACCTGCATAATTTAAACACACTGAAGTCAGAGTCTAGCCAAGTGTGCAGCCGACTGTCTCCACTAATTGCCCACGTTCACCAGCACCCACCCTCATTAACAATGAAAAGGCTGGCCTCTCCCAGGGGTCCTCACCAATTCCCAAAGAGTCAGAGAAGTGACTGGGCCAGAAGGTGGCACCAAACCCTGTCTCATTTTGATGTCAGCCGAATGAGAAAGCTTGACTCCTTAAGAAAAGGAGATTTTGCAGACAGGAAGGAAGTCTGGAGTGGAGGGTTTGCGTATTGGTTAGACATTAAATGACTTTCCAAACAAATCTGGTTTTCCTTTATGCAGAGGAAACTCCATTAGGAGTATTTCTACATTGAAGAGGAATCCCAGAGCTGAAAAGAAAACTTGGTCAAATATTTGGGACTGCTCTCAGTAAAACAAATTGATGCCTCTCCAAGGAACGTTTCATAAGCTGGAGTTTACCCTTCCAGTCTGATCGGCACAGCTCAGAAGCAATGGGAAATGGCAATTAGCACAAGGCAAATAGTGGCGGATGAGACCAAGCCACCAAAGGGCCCTTCGAATGCCATATTCCAATGCTACAGGACAGAAAGCAGCAATGGAGTGAGCACTAGGCAAGGAGCCAGAGACTTGGGTTCAGGAACTGGCTCTCCCATAGGTCGTTCCAGAACCTCAAATCATTTCCTGCACAGAAGTTTGCGGTGGAGCAGCACTGATATGCGACAAGTGAGGGATGACGTTGGCATGGATGTGGTGAAAAGGAAATGCTTTTACACTGCTGTTGGGAATGTAAATTACTACAAACACCATGGAAAACCATATGGAGATTCCTTATTCAATTCAGCAATCCTACTACTGGGTATCTACGCAGAAGAAAAGAAGTCTTATATGAAAAAGACATAGGCACGTGCATGTTTATAACACAATTCACAGTTGCAAAGATATGGAACCTACCTAAATGTTCATCCACCAATGAGCAGATAAAGAAAATGTGGTATAGGCCAGGCGCAGGGCTCACGCCTGTAATCCCAGCACTTTGGGAGGCCGAGGCAGGCGGATCACCTGAGGTCAGGAGTTCAAGACCAGCCTGACCAACATGGAGAAACCCCGTCTCTACTAAAAATATAAGACATTAGCCGGGTGTGTTGGCACATGGTTGTAATCCCATCAACTCAGGAGGCTGAGGTAGGAGAATCACTCAAACCCGGGAGGCAGAGGTTGCGGTGAGCCAAGATTGTGCCATTGCACTCCAGCCTGGGCAACAAGAACGAAACTCCATCTCAAAAAAAAAAAAAAAGGCAGAAAGAAAATGTGGTATATATACACCATGGAATACTACTCAGTCATAAAATCAAATGAAATAATGGCCTCTGCAGCAACGTGGATGGAGCTGGAGGCCATTATTGTAAGTAACTCAAGAGTGAAAAAACAAATATCACACATTCTCACTTATAAGTGGGAACTAAGCTATGAGGATTCAAAAACATAGTGATATAATGAACTTTGGGGAGTTAGGGGAAAGGGTGAGAGAGGGGTAAGGGATAAAAGACTATAGACTGGGTACAGTGTACACTGCTTCAGAGACGGGTACTCCAAAATCCCAGAAATCACCACTGAAGAAATTATCCATATAACCAAAAAGTCACCTGTACCCCCAAAAACTATTGAAATAAAATTTGTTTAAAAGATGTAGCAATATATATTGGGGAAAAAAAAAAAAAGACAGTGTCTGGGGTCTCCAATGCCTGGGATCAAATCCTGTCTCTGATGCATTTGAGGCATGTGACTTTGGGCACGTTACCTCATCTTTCTGTACCTCAGTCACCTCTTCAGCAACCTCATGGGGTGGTTGTAAATATTAAATGAGATTAGGCCCATAGTGCTGTCAATAAATAGTAATGGTTATTTTTATGAATGAGCTAAAGGAAAACTCATTGGAAATAAACGTACTGGGGACAGACCTTTGTCAATGAATGGAGACCCTGTATCAGGAGAAGGGCTAAGTTGGAATTGTTATCATGACCCCATTAGGCCCACATGGTGGAGAGGCCTAGGAAAAATCAGGTCAGTTTACCTAGCGTTGACTATTTACAGATTGACATTACAATTACATCAAATGTGTATATACATCATCTCATTTACTTTAAACAGAACATCTATGAGTCACGAATTTAAGCCTCAAAGAGTCTAAGCAACTTCCCCAAGGTCACACAGTACCTTTGTAACTTGAAGTTACATCTTTTGTAGGCAACAAAAGTAGAAATGGGATTACAGGCACACACCACCATGCCTGGCTAAATTTTTTATTTTTAGTAGAAACGGGGTTTCACCATGTTGGCCAGGATGGTCTCGAACTGCTGACATCAGATGGTCCACCCGCCTTGGCCTCCTGAAGTGCTGGGATTACAGGCGTGAGCCACCATGCCCAGCAGCTACTCAGGAGGCTGAGGCAGGAGAATCGCTTGAACCCAGGAGGCGGAGGTCGCAGTGAACATGAGATCATGCCGCTGCTCTCCAGTCTGGGCGACAGAGTGAGATTCCTACTCAAAAAAAACAAATAAAAATAAGAATGGAGATTTTTTTTATTATAGCATCTAGTATGGGGTCTGGCACACAGAGAAAAAAAGAATGAATTGAATTGGCTTAGACTGAATCGATGTTTGTAGTAACCTTTTTGCGACAGAGTGTGAGAGAAGATGATATGTCACAGTGGGGAGCTCCTTCCAGAACCTTCCATAGGAAAACAGGAACCTTTCCAACAGGGGCAAGAAATGCCCAGGAGCCCAGTGCCCAGGATCTGAGTCCAGATGCCTCAGGAGCCCAGCTCCCTGGCTTCTCTGACCCTTACGAAGCACGAGAGGGGAAGACCACAGCCAGTCCTGCCCTCTTTGGGTTAAGTAAGTTACAAGGACTCTTCTCAAAGGCAGGGAGTAAGAGAGAGTTAGAGTGTCAATGGGAGGTGCTAGAACTACTACTAATAAGCCAGAGAGGAGGGCTCCAGCAATTGATTAGAGAATCAGTGAGCTGTAATGGTACCTGTAGGCTACATTAGTGGAATTACTAATACTAACTCATGTTAAAAAGCACTTCACATGGTAATGGGCACATAGTGAGAGAGTGCTCAATGGTGACTAACATTCAGAAGGGAGGAAGCGGGAGAAGAATACATTTTAAAATGTAATTTGTAGTGGGCTGAGTGGCAGTCCTTAAAAAGATATGTCCACTGAACACAATGTCCTCCAAATCTTGGCTATCCTCATCCTAACCCCCAGAATCTATGAATGTGACTTTATTTGGACACAGTTTTCGTAGATGTAACTAAGGATCTCAAAATGAGATTATCCTGGGTTGTCTGGATAAATTCAGTGGCAGTCGTCCTTATAAAAGACAGAAGACAAAACACTGAAAAAAGAGGAAGGCTGTGTGAAGACAGAGGCCAAGACTGGAGTGACGCAGCCAAAGGACACCCGAGCCGTGAGACACTAGAAGAGGCAGGGAAGGATTCCCCTAGAGCTTCCACAAAAAGCATGGCCTGCAAGTACCTTGATCTCGGACTTCTGACCTCAGAACTATGAGAGAATAAATTTTTGTGGTTTTAAGCCAGTTTGTGCGAATTTGTTACAGGTACCCCAGGAAACTAATACACAATCCTATAGAGATTATCCTACATCATGGGGGGAGGGAGGAAGGTATAAGTGAGGTAAGGTGACAATTTACTTATTGGGCGGGGCGGGGAGGTGCTGATCAAACTACCCTAAAGCTAATAATAGCCAGCCTTGACCATAGGAAATTGACTCAAATTATTTTACAACATACTAGTCACTCACCTTGCTTCCTATTTGAGGAGATCAAAGACCACCTGGTGGCCAAGAAGCAGACCATCCAGGGCAAAGCTCCTTATCTGATGAATTCAGAAGTAATTAGACTTTCCTATTAGCTAAAGCAGGCATCTGGCTCCAGGCTTCTTTCCCCAAAATTTAGAAGTAACTAGAATTTCTATACATCTCCAGAACGCATGCATGTCAACCCTTGCTGACATTAAGGTACCAAAACAACTACAAGTATAAGCATTTCTCATGACCTATGTGGCTAATATGGTCCAAATTACTCTTAAGTTCCCACTTTAAGGTTCATAAATAGCCCAAAGGAAAATCCACCGCGGCATGCTCAGTCCTCTCTTGCTGAAGCGCTCTGCTGCGTGCTGTTACAGCCTTTCTATCTCATAAAACTTTCCTTTCAAACCCATACTGTTGTCGGTAAATTCTTCTTACTACCTGCGAGTCAGTTAATTTCTGATGCCAGGGCCCTGATACGTTGCCTGGCAATATTGACCTTTCAACATTAAACACCAGGTATAGTAATAATGTCGCAAATGTGTTGATGTATTTTCATAATTCATGGCAGCCTGCTGCCCACTGTTGCAAATAAAGTGATGTTAGAACACAGCTGTGCCCATTCTTTCAGGTGTGGTCTGTGACAGAGTTGACCAGTCAACAGAAACCATATGCACAAAAAGCCAAATTACTTATTATCTGACCCTTCATGGAAAAAAAAAAAAATGCCAGGCCCTGGGCTAGATCAGGGAAGACTTTGTAAACCAGGTTAAGAGATTATAACATTTCATCACAAGAACAGTGATGAGCTACTGAATGGATTTAAACACAGAACTGATCCATATCCACTTTGAGAACAATCGCTCTGCAGTATACAGGTTGAAATTGGGGAGTGAAAGAACGAAGGCATGAATTTCAGTTGGGAGGCTGGGTCAATAATCAGGTGAACAATAAAGGAAGCCTGGGCCCCATATAATAAGGTAAAACAGGTTCTGTTTTCATGGCCACTTTTGTAATCACACTGTCTCCCGGGTCCACTAGATGGCAACACCACACAGGAAAATCATTCATCTCTACCACAATGTCTATTTTAGTGTCCTCTAGTATTACAGAAACTTAAGAGCTGTAATTCAAGTATTTCAGTGACTTAACCCCTTGTGTATGTTTCAAGAAGAACCTCCTTTATATTAAGTTACCTTTATGTTCAGACTCTGTGTTGTTTAACGGAGCAAATGGGCCAGGGCATCTATGAGAAACTGAAAGATGAATCAACTTCACCTCCCCAATTAAAATATGCTGGTGTGGCCAACAGAAAAATGGATGGAAGCCCCAAACGGACCCATTTACTAAAGAAGAAATATAAAGACCAATAAACACAAGAAAACCTGCTCAGCCTCACTCATCATCAAAGAAATGTCCATGAAAACAAAAATAAGATATAATTTATGCCTAGCAAGACTGTTTTTCAAAATGATGACCCCAGCATTGGCAAGAGCATGAAAATCGGGACTGAACACAGTGGCTCACACCTGTATTCCTAGCCTTTTGGGGATCCCAGGCAGGAGGATCACTTGAGGCCAAGAGTTCAAGACCAGCCTGGGCAATATAGCGAGACCCCATCTCTACAAAAAGTGTTTTAAAATCATGTGGTTGTGGTGGTGTGCACCTGTGTTTCCAGTTACTCTGGAGGCTGAGGCAGGAGGATTGCTTGAGCCCAGGAGGTTGAAGCTGCACTGAGCTATGATTGTTCTACTGCATTCCAGCATGGGCAACATAGCAAGACCCCATCTCAAAAAAAAAGAAAAATGGGCACTGCCAGGCAGTGCTGCTGAAAGCATAAATTGGTATGATATTTAACAGATAATTTTTAGTAAATATGCAGAATATTTTAATTGCAAATATTCATTGACTCAATAAATCCACTTCTACAAATATCCTAACAATATAATCAAGATGATAAAATCAAGGTTTCCATCAAAGATGTCTACCATAGCATTATTTATAAAACTAGAAATGGTCTAAATGGCCAGTGTCAGAGAAACCATTCATCAAGATATGTCCTCACTTTATTAAATCAATAAATAATCATTGAGCTTCTACCATGTATCATGCACTATGCTAAGTACTCAAGAGACTGTGCTGAACACAATGGACCAGGTTCCTGCTGTTATAGAATGGAATATTTAAAAAATGGTATTTTCAGATACTATTTCATAAGTTGGGAAAATGTTCATAGTATTATAAGTGGAAGGAAAACAAAAATGTACATGCAACATGCAAATTTAAATGTACATTATAAATATAGTATTAAAAATTTTAGTTCACAGTTTCATGTATGTCAGAAAGAGCACACTTCTTTATTTTCTATAAATCAACTTAATTTTACCTCTAAGCCCCGGTCCTGTAAGGTTAAGAAATTCAGCCTTGATCTGCCTCAGGCCTTCCTCCTCCTGTGCTCTGGAATTTTGTCAAGGTTTTGAGTCTCATCCAAGACCCAAGTATCTTTGCTCATGTTTGTACAGTGATTGTCCCAAAACATCCATTGTCCCACCTGTCAGATCCACTGCTCCGGTCTTTCTGTGAGAGCCAGGAAAAGTCACAAGCCGGGAGAACTTTATGTCAGGATCCCCAGGGCCCAGCCTTGGACCATTCTCTAGGGCCTTGCTACATGTGGTTCATGGCTCAGCTGCATGGGCAGCACCTGGAACTCCCCCTGGGGACTTGCTACCTGTGGCCCGGACTAGCTGCATGTGCATCACTTGGGCACTACTGGATCACAATCTGAATGTCAACCAGAGCCCTAGGGGATTCATGTGCTTATTACAGTTTTAAAAGCACCGCCTTAGCTGGTCTTGCCATACCTGCCAGGTGGAGTGCAGGTTAGGGCCATTCTGGGACCCCCAGGGCTGGGCACTCACTCACTAGTCTGCAGAAGTTCTCCCTTACTTCCATCAATGACCATTCATGTGGACACAAAGGTAGCCCGATCACATTTCTACACTCTGTGCCTGCTTCATCAAACCTAAGCAGAAAAATGGATAGGTATATTAGTCACACCCTAGGTATATTAGTCAGGGTTCTCTAGAGGGACAGAACTAATGGAATATATATATGGGGGAGTTTCTTAAGTATTAACTCTCACCATCACAAGGTCCCACAGTAGGTCCTCTCCAGGCTGAGGATCAAGGAGAGCCAGTCCGAGTTCCAAAATTGAAGAACTTGGAGTTCGATGTTCAAGGGCAGGAAGCATCCAGCATTGGAGAAAGACGTAGGCTGAGAAGCTAGGCCAGTCTCTCTTTTCACATTTTTCTGCCTGCTTGTATTCTAGCCATGCCAGCAGCTGATTAGATTATGCCCACCCAGATTAGGGATGGGTCTGCCTTTCCCAGTCCATTGACTCAAATGTTCATTTCCTTTGGCAACACCCTCACAGACACACCCAGGATCAATACTTTGTATCCTTCAATCCAATCAAGTTGCCACTCAGTATTAACCATCACACTAGGTCTATGGGTCTTTATTCTGTGTCATGTAAAGCTACGACCACATAAATTTGTTACATTTTTCTCTTGTTAACCTGTCGTTATTATGGGAGTGTTGGCCATGGCCCTTTTGATGGAGAGAAAAGGAATCACCCCCTTTCCACCCCATAGCGTGTTTGGGCTTTTTTAAAAAAAGAAGGGAGTTACATGGTAATTGATAAGGGAAGGAATCTGCCAACCACTAATGTCTTTCCTTTTAAAAATAATGCACAAATTACAGGCTCCAGTAAAATTCAGGCTGTCATTTCAAGAGGTCCCTAGCATGAATTACTGAGATAACTAGCTACTTAGAACAAAAATCCATGATGAATTACAAGCCCACGTTGCTGGGTTCTTGGGCTTTAACCACGCACTCTAATGGCTGGCATCTCACTGGGGTCAACCCGAGGTACCAGCAGGATGTCAAATGGATTTTCCTATGTTCTACTGCTTGTTCCAGAGGCCAAGTGCCCAAGAGGCTCGGCGTCAATTTTCTAAGACCCATGAAGATGACAACATTCCCGTGGTAAAACTCTTTTCTGAGAAGAGCTGAAGTGAGGAGATCCAGTTAAAAAAATAAGCAAGTAAATGTGCACAAATGTTATTTCAGGGAAAAATTGGTGAGGACAAAACCAAGTCATGGTGCCTTTTGGCGAACCCACCCTTCCCTGTGTAAGTCATCGGTATGTAAATCAAGTGCAGGCATCTGAGAGACCCTCACTAAGCCCCCTTCTCAAGAACAATGGCACTTTTTAAGTATATGGTTTGTTCAAACAGCTATATTTAAGCATAGACTCTTTGGGATTTCAGCTTGCAGCCCAAGGCAGTGAATATGAAAACTAAAATCTCAGAACCCAGGTTAACCTAAAATGCCATGAATTGTTAAAGGATCATTTGTCCCAACAAGCAAAATCATGACTTTTATACAAACATAAAAGGAATGTGTGATCAAAGATTTACTTAACTCATTAGTTAATCAGGGAACCAATAAGATGGGATCACTGTTTCAAACGAGAATTGAAAGAACACACACAGACCTCATCAATAGACATAAAAATAGTCTCTATCCCCAGGGCAATAATTAATTGTGCTTCACTGGACAAATTCATTTGCATGTCTCTCAACTTTCTACAACTTACAGAGTTAAGTAACTGAAATTAACTATCAGTTAAAAAAAAAAAAAAGCTCAAAGGCAATAAAAGGCACAAGTAACCCCAAGGAGTGGAGTGTTCTAGACAGGACTTGTTTTTTTGTTCCATTTCAGAGTCTTTTGAGATTTCTCCTGACCCCGTTTATTGAAAGAGCTCAGCAGAGTACAGGCAGCAAAGCAAATGTATTCTCTTTTACAATTTCTTTAACTCCTTCTGTTGAAGATGTTCTCCCTGTCCCCAAATGAAGCTTAAAACAGGCTCCGAAATTCTTTCTGTCCCTCTTGGATAATAAAAGACCCAGTCAGTCCTAATTTTAAACAATAATTGAAGCCAATGGAAATGTCTCTTCCTTCTGGGCTGGGCCTGTCTGCTGCTTGGCAGTCACATGACTTTGTCCAGTTCCTCCCTCGACTTGTCCTGGCTCCTCCCTCACTTGAGGAAGGGCGGAGATATCTCACAGGATTATTACACTTTTATTCTGGACTTGGTACCTGCTAGGGGAGGCAGATTCCAGATGCCAAGTCATCTACTCATAGAGTGGGTTCTTCAGGGACTCCCTCTTCCCCAACCTCCCTCCCTCCCTGGAGAGCTCTCTCTGCACTGCCCTGGATATGAGTGGTGCCTTCCCTGAACTCTGGTTCACCACACAGCTCTCCTCCTGGACTTTAGTGAACCCGAGTGGTACTCCCCTTTAGAGAATTGTCAGAGGCATTCAAAGCAGAGCAACTCATCTTGAATAGGGGCTGGGTAAAATGAGGCTGACACTTGCTGGTCTGCATTCCCAAGAGGTTAGGCATTCTTAGCCACAGGAAGAGATTAGAGGTTGGCAGGCTTGGTATCACAAAATACAGGTCACAAAGACCCTAGTGATAACAGAATGTGGTAAAGAAGCCAGCCAAAACCTGCCAAGATGGTGACAAAAGTGGCCTCTGGTCATTCTCACTGCTCATTACATGTTCATTATAATGCATTATCATGCTAAAAGACACTCCCACCCACACCACGACAGTTTACAAATGCCGTGGCAATGTCCAGAAATTGCTGTATATGGTCTAAAATGGGGAGGGACCCTCAGTTCTGGGAAATCTCCACCTCTTTCCCAGAAAACTCAAGAATAGTCCACCCCTTGTTTAGTATATAATCAAGAAATAACCGTAAGTATACTCAGTCAAGCAGCCCATGCTGTGCTCTGCCTATGGAGTAGCTGTTCTTTTATTCCTTTACTGTCTTAATAAACTTGCTTTCACATTATAGACTCACCCCAAATTATTTCTTGTGCAAGATCCAAGAACCCTTGGGCACTGAATGGGGACCCCCTTCTGGTAACAGAATCACTTACCACTCCCCTCCCCAAGTGGTCCTCTTGTCCAAAGGCCATCTCAAGTTCCCCAGTCTAGCACACTTCCATGGAATATACTAGTGTTTCCAATCCAGGATAATTCTGCCTCCAGGGGATGTTTGTCACATCTGGAGATATTTCGAGTTGTCACAACAGGTGGGGGTGATCCTAACATCTAGTAGGTGGAGGCCAGGGATGCTGCTAAACAGGACAGCCCTCCCCTACCATCACCACTCACCACACACACACAGAATTTTCCAGCCTACAAACACTCACAGTGCTAAGATTGAGACATCCCAAGGTGTGCAGATGACCAACAGGAAACTCACACTGCTTCACACCATCAACCTCATTGCAGCCAGGTCCCACCCCACCCTCCACCTTCTGCCCTGCCAGCCACAACTGTGGACTCAGACTTTGAAAGCAGGATCCAGGCATCAGTCCCGAATTCTTCAAACTCCTGGAAACTTTCGTCAATCTCTGAAATGCCTCCATTGCCCTGAGGTGTGGTGGAGACACAAGAACCACCCTCTCCAAAGGCACCTGCACTGCCTGTCTCTTCACCTCCCAAAGGATTCTTAGCATCTCTGTTACAGCTTGGAGGCAGATGGGGAAGCTAGAGGAGAACCCATTCGCCATCACTAAGGTGATCTCACCAACTGGCCCAGTCTTTGGAGCACCTGTCAGAACTTGATACAAATAAGCCACATTTAATATTATTGCAAAACTGTTGTTACTGGCACATTAATGGAACAATCAAATTCTGTAAAATATTTTAAAGAGGTTTATTGTGAGCCAATATGAGTGACATGGCCCAGGAAACAGTCTCAAGAGGTCCTGAGAAAGTGTGTGCAAGGCAGTTGGGTTACAGTTTGGTTTTATACATTTTAGGGAGACAGAAATTGTAGATAAAATCATAACTCAATACATGTTATATTCAGCCTAAAGAGGTGGAATAAGGAGTGGGGGAAGGGGTGGCTTGCAGGTCATAGGTAGATTCAAAGATTTTCTGATTAGCAATTGGTTGAAAGAGTTAAGCTTTGCCTAAAGACTTGAAGTCAGTAGAAAAAATGATTGAGTTAAGTTAAGGAGGTCGTGGAGGCCAAGGTTCTTATTATGTAGATGAAGTCTCAGACATAGCAGCTTGTGGAGAGAATAGACGGTAATTGTCTCTTTTCAGACCTTAAAGGTGTCAAGCTTTCAGTTAATCTCTCCTAGATCCAGGGAAGACCTAGAAAGGGAAAGCTTGGCTGCATTAATGGAGATTCTATACAGATGTAAATTTCCTCCACAAAAGACAGCTTTGCAAAGCCATTTCGATCTGTTGACCCTGTGAGAGCCATTTCAAAGTATGGCGATACAATATATTTTGGAGTGAAATATTTTTATTTCTTTCAGGGCCTGATAGCTGTCATATGATGAATCCCCTGAAAAGGAACTTGGTATCTTATTGTCACAAAGAGTCTGCTTTATCAGTCTGATCATCTCTATTTTGACGTGAATGTTGGTCAGTGGTACCTAAATCCCAAAAAAGAGGGGGAATAATGGGGTGTCTGACCTCTCTTCCTATCACAGTCAGGGATTTCATTTTTCAGGTTTCCCTGGAGTCCCCTTGGCCAGAAGGAGCATCTGTTCAATTGGATGGGGAGCTTACAATTTTATTTTTGGTGAATTGTGTCCCCTCAAAATTCCTATGCTGAAGCCCCAACTCTCAGGACCTCAGAATGTGACTGTATTGGGAGATTAGGCCTTTGAAGAGGTGATGAAGTAACAATGAAGTCATTAAGGGGGGCCCTCATCCAACCTGACTCAAGTCCTCACAAGAAGAAGAAATGTGAACACACAGAGAGATGCCAAGGGTGTGCAGGCACAGACAAAAGACCAGGGGAGGACATGGCCAGAAGGTGGCCATCTGCAAGCCAAGGAGAGAGGCCTCAGAAGAAACTGAGGAGAGCAAAGATCACCTGGTGGCTATCAAGCAGACCAGCCAGAGGCAAAACTCCCTGTCTGAGGAATTCAGAAATAATTAGACTCCCTATTAGCTAAAGCCAGCATCTGGTACTGCAGCCGGTGGAAGGTGTCCAGGTTCTTGGTGTCTTGAACAAAGAATTGGACAAAACACACAAACAAAGCAAGAAAGAATGAAGCAACAAAAGCAGAGATTTATTGAAACGAATGTACCCTCCACAGTGTGAAAACGGGCCTGAGCACAGGGGTTCAAGAGCCCCATTACAGAATTTTTGGGGGTTTAAATACCCTCTAGAGGTTTCCATTGGTTACTGGGTGTACGCTCTATGTAAATGAAGAGGATGAAGTAAGGTTACACAGTCATTTACTCAGTGTGCACCCTATGTAAATGGAGAGGATATTTCCTGTCATAGCTGAAGTGTTTCCATTTGATGTAGTTCTAGGAGATCCTTAGATTCTCTGCCTCCAGACCCTATTCTCCCACCTCAGTACCAGGCTTCTTTCCCAAAAATTTATAAGTAACTAGAATTTGTATACATCTCCAGAATGCAGGCATGTCAAAACTCATTGCGCAACCCTTACTGAGGTCAAGGCACCAAAATGTCTGGAAATGTAACCATTTACCATAACCTACGTGCTGAATATGGTCCAGATTACCCTTAGGCTCCTGCTTTAAGGTCCATAAAGAGCCCTAAGGAAAATCCACCGCAGGGCGCTCAGTCCTCTCTTGCTGAAGTGCCCTGCTCCATTCTGCTGTTCTTTCTATCACATAAAACTTTCCTTTTCAAACCTGTACTGTTGTCGATAAATTCTTCCTGCCACCAGCAAGCCAACCACTTTCCATTGCCAGTTCCCTGACATCTTACCCAGCAGAAACCACTCATGACAACACTTGGATCTTGGACTTCCAGCCTCCAAAACCATGAGAAAATAAATTTCTGTTGTTTAAGCCACCCAGACTATGGTGTTTTGTTACGACAGCCCCAGCAGAGTAATGCAAGGATATATTGACTCAACTTCCAATCCTTTTTGGAAAAGAGTCATAGTATAAATGCTTAAACAAAACATAAATAAATATATAAATAATATACCGAAGTGGTGGCCTGCCCCTCTACACCTGTGGGTATTTCTCATTAGGTAGGATGAGAGACTGAGAAAAGAAATAAGACACAGAGACCAACTATAGAGAAAGAACAGTGGCCCCAGGAGACCAGCGCCCAGCATATGGAGGACCCGCACTGGCCCCAGTCTCTGAGTTCCCTCAGTATTTATTGATTACTATGTTCACTATCTCAGCAAGGGGAATGCGGCAGGAGAACAGGGTGATAGTGGGGAGAAGGTCAGCAAAAAAAATCAAAAACAAAAAAACAAAAAACATGTGAGCAAAGGAATCTGCATCACAAATAAGTTCAAGAGAAGGGACTATGCCTGGATGTGCACGTAGGCCAGATTTATGCTTCTCTCCACCCAAACATCTCAGTGTAGTAAAGAGTAACAGAGGAGCATTGCCACCAGCATATCTTGCCTCCAGTCACAGGGCAGTTTTCTCCTATCTCAGAATAGAATGAATGTACAATCAGGTTTCATACTGAGACATTCCGTTCCCAGGGGCATGTGGGAGACAGAGGCCTTCCTCTTTTACTAATCCTCCTCAGCACAGACCCTTTACGGGTGTCAGACTTGGGGATGGTCAAGTCTTTCCCTTCCCATGAGGCCATATCTCAGGCTATCTCAGTGAGGAGAAACCTTGGACAATACCCAGGTTTTCCTGGGCAGAGGTCCCTGCGGCTTTCTGCAGTGCATTGCGCCCCTGGTTAATCGAGAATGGAGAATGGTGATGACTTTTACCAAGCATACTGCCTGTAAACATATTGTTAACAAGGCACATCCTTCACAGCCCTAGATCCTTAAACCTTGATTCCATACAACACATGTTTCTGTGAGCACATGGTTGGGGCTAAAGTTACAGATTAACAGCATCTCAAGGCAAAACAATTGTTCAGGGTACAGATCTAAATGGAGTTTCTTATGTCTTCCTTTTCTACATAGACACAGTAACAGTCTGATTTCTCTTTCTTTTCCCTACAAAATACTGCTTCTTTTCTTTTCGAGACAGAGTCTCACTCTGTCACCCAGGCTGGAGTGCAGTGGCACGATCTCAGCTCACTGCAACCTCCCCCTCCCAGGTACAAGCAAGTCTCCTGCCTCAGCCTACTGAGTAGCTGGGATTACAGGCACGTGCTACCACGCGCCTGTATTTTTAGTAGAGACGGGGTTTCACCATGTTAGCCAGGATGGTCTCAATTTCCTGACCTTATGATTCACCTACCTCGGCCTCCCAAAGTGCTGGGATTACAGGAATGAGCCACTGCACCCGGCCAAATAAAATGCTATTTCCAATACAGTCCATACAAGGAGAGATGTGACCTTTTTTAGTATTAGATAATAATAACAGTAGCAAACACCAATCAAATGTTTACTATGTGCAAGCACCGTGATAAATTCTAATACACATTGTTTAATTAAACTTCATAACAGCTCAGTAAATAACCACTGTTATAAGCTCCATTTTAAAGATTACAAAACTAAACCCTCAAAAGGTTAAGTTAAACTAGCCCAATGCCACAGAGTTAATAAATGGCAGCAGTGAGAGTTGAACGAAGGGAATCTGTGTCCAGTCTCACTCATAATGATCACATAATTCTGAAGCAAAATGTCTGGACAAATACATTTTGAGTAAAACCAACCAACCAACCAACCAAGAAACAAAAAAACAAGTTTCACTCATCCCAGCCCCCAGGTGACCCAGGCAATATGCTGCTCCTTCTGTGACACCTCTCCAGGTTAACCATTCTTGCACTTGGAGCAGGTATGCATTTCAGTCTGCAAACACAGACTATTAAACATACATAATTTTGTGCATCACTCAAAGGTTCTGTTTCTAGACTTCATTCCACCCAGTGTTAGAAACTAAATCTCTATCAGTTGGGAGCAGTTCCTTCCTCAAGGTGGCTTCTATATTCTGGAGGCTTCTGTAACATCAAGCATCCAGGTAGGGAATGCCTGGACCTAGTGTCATGGTCCAACATCACCACAGGCAGCAGTCTGCCAGGCTGCCTCCTCCCCAACTCCTAACACTAGCTTGGGCTCCTGGGAAATACTCCTGCTCCCTGTCCTCTCCAGGCTGTGGAGGATCTGTTGCTGAACCCCTCTGGTCCCACAAAATCATCCTGATGTCACTTAACCCTGCAGAGGTCACAGGAAACACTGTGAGTGTGTCCAAGGCACAAAAGCCTAGATGAGCCAGACAGGCATGCTTTTACTCCTATACATTGTAGGGCCATATCCCCAGGCTTTGCCAAGGGATAGGGAACAAGCATGTCTCTGGTCTCAGACACACCAAAGTCATCTTTGGTATTTACCATGTCTCTACTCCCTCACTGGGATCAGCGTAGCTGAGGGATAAGGACACAGGAGTTCAGCATATTCAATTGGATACAGGTTTAGCTGCTGGACCCAGATATCCAAAATAGCAGTGGCATATGAAAGAGAGAGGTTTCTTTTTTCCCATGTGAAAATGCAGGGAGAAGCCTGGCACAGTGGCTCACGCCTGTAATCCCAGCACTTTGGGAGGCTGAGGCAGGAGGATCACTTGAGGCCAGGAGTTTGAGACCAGCCTGGGCAACATAGCAAGACCAGATCTCTACCAAAAATATATATGTATATGTGTGTGTGTGTGTGTGTATATATGTATACACACACACACATATACATATTGCAATTAGCTAGGTGTGGTGGCACACACCTGTAGTCTTAGCTACTCTGGCTGAGATGGGAGGATCTCTTGAACCCAGGAGTTTGATGCTACAGTGAGCTATGATCACACCTCTGCACTCCAGGCTGGGTGACAGAGCAAGACTCTACCAAAAAAAAAAAAAAAAAAAAAAAAAAGCTGGTGGGGAAGGTAGTCAGCTCAGAGCTGGTATGGTGGTAGCCCCACAACTGTCAGAAAAATGCTAGGATGGTTTCTCATTTGTCACTCTGCCAGCCTCAACACACAGCTGCTAACTCATTATTCAAGACTGTTTCAAGAGCCCCTGCCATCCCATTCTCCTTCCCATCACCAGAAAGAAGGAAAAGGGGAAAAGGGAGGGTATTCCTTTCAAGAGTCCAGTGTGCAGACTGGCTCCTCACTTCCCCCTCATTCCATCCGTAGAATGAGTTGAAATGTGCTCATTACTTCTATCTCAGCATCATTTAAAATTCTGAAGCAACTTCTTACATTGTTTTTTTCTCCAGTCTTCCTATAGCTGCCAAGTTGGCTAGAAAACATCTTAAGCTGGAAAGCCGTGGGTCCAACTACAAAGTGCACTGTTCCATGACAGGGCAGCCTGGATACTGGGACCACCTGCGGCAGTCACACCACCTCAGCTCTAGTATCGAGAGAGGTAGAAAACAGAAATTGGTTAAGATTTCAAAACATCCTGCCATGCTTGTCATCTCAAGTTGTGATTCTTTGCTTACAAGCTCTTCTCTCCTATTTATCGCAGGGTTCTTAAAGTCACTGACCCAGAATTTACTTCTCCGTTCGTGACCCCCCTGGCCTGAGCCTCGCAGAGTTCCTGGCTTATGGCAGACGCTCAATAAATGTTTATTTTCAGCATCCTACATCAGGCACTGACTTAGCACATTTTTTAGTGCCTTCTATTCATTAAGGTAAAAATCTCCCCATTCTCTGTCATCTCAAAGGCACTTTTCTTGGGCAACACTCTCAAGGCTCTGTAAAGTCCACTTTTTGAAGTTAGAAGAGTTTCTGTGGAAGAAAACATATTCTCAAGTACAGAAATCAAGATGAGAGCTGCGGCTGCATTCTCTTGGTCTAGGCATCAGTTAGGATGACATTTTTCTGAAGACTGAGGACTAAACTCTGACTTTTTTTTTAATCTTGCCCAAATTTCTATCTAGGAGGTCGAGGGAGTTATGCCCTACAAAACATAAATTCTCATCAGATGGGTTTTATTTAACCCCATATATCATGGCTTACTTTCCAATCCGACTCTGGCATAACATCATGAGACAAGGAAGAAAATCAAAATGTTTTATCCCAAAATATATTTCCTTGCCATACCTCAAAATTGCCCTGCAAAATCTCTTGTGGGAAAAATTCACATTCTATAGAGAATCCGCTTTCCCCTTTGTTTTCCTTCCTTTCTAGATCCAGGAGATAATCAACTAAGAG
The DNA here is from genome assembly GCF_003255815.1 of Theropithecus gelada. Classification (NCBI taxonomy): domain Eukaryota; kingdom Metazoa; phylum Chordata; class Mammalia; order Primates; family Cercopithecidae; genus Theropithecus; species Theropithecus gelada. Next base: position 46,403,322 of record NC_037678.1, on the reverse strand, counting down.
CCAGGCAACCTTTTAGGTCTGATAAGAAACATTTTACAACCTGCTCTCTCTCTGAAGTCTGCCATCTGTGTTTCCTCTGCACAATAAAACTCGGTCTCCACAATCCTTTATCTTAACCTGAACATTTCCTTTTATCTCAGGTCTTCAGATAAACTCAACCAATTGTTAGCCAGAAAATGTTTACATTTACCTACAGCCTGGAAGCCCCCGCTTTGAGTTGTCCCGCCTTTCTGAATGAAACCAATGTACTTCCTAAGTGTATTTGGTTGATGTCTCATGCCTCCCTGAAATATATAAAACCAAGCTGTACCCCAGTCACCTTGGGTACATGTTCCCAGGACCTCCCGAGGGCTGTGTCATGGGCCATGGTCACTCATATTTGGCTCAGAATAAATCTCTTCAAATATTTTACAGAGTTTGACTCTTCTCATTGACAAGACAACGGTGGCTTTAAAAAGAAACAGAATTTTCAGCCAGGCGCAGTGGCTCACACCTGTAATCCCAGCACCTTAGGAGGCCAAGGTGGGTGTATCATGAGGTCAGGAGATAGAGACCATCCTGGCCAACATGGTGAAACCCCATCTCTACTAAAACACAAAAAATTAGCTGGGCATGGCGGCACATGCTTGTAGTCCCATCTACTCGAGAGGCTGAGGCATGGGAATTGCTTCAACCCAGGTGGCAGAGGTGGCAGTGAACTGAGATCACACCACTGCACTCCAGCCTGGTGACAGAGCAAGACTCCATCAAAAAACAAAAAAACAAAGAAAAGAAAAGACAAGAAAAAAGAAAAGAAAAGAAATACAATTTCGTGTTTTCAAATAAAAGTTCAAAGACAGCCAGGCCAGGGTTGAGAAGGTGGTTCTGTGCAGTAAGTCCTCATAGACCCAAGTTCTTTCCAGGTTGTTACCCCTTGAGTGTAGCCCTAGTCCTCATGGTTCAAAATAATGATTGGAGCTCCAGCCATCACAGGTATCTTCAGGTAGCAGGATGGAAGAAAGGACATATATTTATCCCAAAATATATTTCCTTGCCATACCTCGAAATTGCCCTGCAGTCTCTTGTGAGAAAAATTCACATTCTGTAGAGAATCCTCTTTCCCCTTTGTTTTCCTTCCTTTCCAGATCCAGGAGATAATCACCTAAGAGCCAGGTACCCTTTTAGGTCTGATAAGAGACATTTTACAATGTGCTGTCTCTCTCTGAAGGTCAGGAGTTCAAGACCAGCCTGGGTAACCTGGTGAAACCCCATCTCTACTAAAAATACAAAAATTAGCTGGGTATGGTGGCACACACCTGTAGTCCCAGCTACTCAGGAGGCTGAGGAGGCAGAATTGCTTGAACCTGGGAGGCGGATTCAAGAGGTAAGGCCATTCATCAGCTCTGTTTTAGGAACTGTTGCTAGAAGCTGCCACACTAAATTTCCACTCCCATCTTAAGTGGCCAGAATCTAGCCACACAAACATATGTAGCTGCAAGGGAGACTGAGAAATGGAGTATTAACTCTGAGTAGCCATGTGTAATTTTGCTATTACTGTCAAAGGTATTTGAACTAGAGTGACTCCATCTTGAATTGGGGCTGAGTAAAATAAGGCTGAGCTCTACTGGGCTACATTCCCAAGAAGTTAGGCGTTCTTAGTCATCAAATGAGATAGGAGCTCAGCAAAAGATACAGGTCACAAAGACCTTGCTGATAAAATAGGATGCGGTAAAGAAGCCTGCCAAAATACACCAAAACCAAGACAGCACTGAAAGTGACCTCTGGTCGTCCTCACTGCTCATTATACGTTAGTTATAATGCATCAGCGTGCTAAGAGACATTCCCACTGGCACCATGACAGTTTGCAAATGCCATGGCAATGTCAGGAACTTACCCTACATGGTCTAAAAAGGAGAGAAACCCTCAGAATTGCCCACCCCTTTCCTGGAAAACTCATGAATAATCCACCCCTTGTTTAGCATATAATCAAGAACTATCTGTAAATATACTCAGTCAAGCAGCCCATGCTGCTACTCTGCCTATGGAGTAGCCATGTTTTCATTCTTTCACTTTCTTAATGAGCTTGCTTTCACTTTAATCTATGAACTCGCCCTGAATTCTTTCTTGCACAAGGTTCAACAACCCTCCCTTGGGGTCTGGATCAGGATCTTCTTCCAGTAACATTACTACAGAATAAAACAGAGTAGATATTGGGAAAGGCAGACCAGCAGCCCCTGCCACAGTGGGTTGATTTGTTCTAGATTAATGTTGAGAAAGTATGTGAGGAATTGAAACATGCTCATTACTTTAGCCCCTTCATTCTAAGCATCATTTAAAATTTAAAGGCAACTTCTTGCATTCCGTTTCCTCTGCAGTCCCTGCATGTAAAGGGGTTGTCAGCGATGGTGTCACTCAGTGGCATGTCTTCTTGATGTTCCCCACAGCCAAAGGATTCTCTGGGCTTCGAGGCACCTCCCCTGCTGCTCTTCAACAATTTAGCAATCAGTGGAGACTGGGAAATAAAGGAGCAAGAGAAGCACTGGATAAGGGGGAATAGCAAATGCGAAAAGAAAAACCACAGGGGGTTGATGGTTCATTGGAAAGTATAAATTATTCATCTCATGAGCTTCTTCTCGAAGGATAAAGTTTCAATCTCCTTGGGTTTTAATTACAGCAAATCCCATGCCTAAAGGGGTATTTAATCCGAGGCAAAATTGAGCCAGTAAATTACCACCAGGGCATATGGAAAATTTGTAAGTCAAAGAAGAAACACAGGAGCCTTGGGGACCTATAGGTACCAGCTACCTGTTTTTATAGTTTGAGAAAATGCTAGTTATAACCAGGAATTTCTGGGTCTGATTAACTCACCCAACACCAGACGATTTGACTATTTAATAAACCCTAAGGGACCACAAATAACTCTGTGTCTAGAACAGGACTTTTCAACCTTGGCCCTACTGACATTTGGGACTGGGTAATTCTTTCTTGGGGGGACCAGTACATTGTAGCATGCGGCATCACTGGCTTCTACCCAACAGATGTCAGTAGCAGCCCTCAGGAATGACAACCAAAATGTCTCCAGACATGGCCACATGTCCCCAGGGGCAAAACAGACTCCACTTAAGAACACTGGCCTTGATCCTGTAGACCAAAAACTATCTGGGACAGGTCTCCATCAACTTGGAGAGTTTATTTTGCCAAGGTTAAAGATGCACTTGTTAAACAGTCACAGGAGGTCCAGAGGACAAGTGCCCAAGGTGGTCAGGGCACAGCTTGGTTTTATACATTTTAGGGAGACATGAGATATCCATCAATATATGTAAGATGTACATTGGTTTGGTCAGGAAAAGTGGGACAGCTTTAGGCAGAGAGGGTGCTTCCAGGTCATAGGTAAATAAGAGACAGAGTTGCATTCTTTTGGGTTTTTTTTTCTTCCCAAGACAGAGTCTAGCTCTGCTGCCCAGGCTGGAGTGCAGTGGCACAATCTCAGCTCACTGCAACCACCACCTCCTGGGTTCAAGCAATTCTGCCTCCTCAGCCTCCTGAGTAGCTGGGACTACAGGTATGTGCCACCACACCCAGCTAATTTTTGTATTTTTAGTAGAGATGGGGTTTCACCAGGTTGCCCAGGCTGATCTCGAACTCCTGGCCTCAGATAATTCACTCGCCTCAGCCTCCCAAAGTGCTGAGATTACAGGTGTGAGCCACTGTGCCCAGTCTCTTTTGAACTTCTGATTAGCCTTTCACTGAATACACAATTTACAAGAATCATCACTTATGCCTTAGTCTGACTTAGTGAAACAATAGGGCAAAGGAAGAAATCAGATACACATTTGTCTCACCAGAGCAGAGGGATGACTTTGAGTTCTGTCTGTCCTTTGTCCATAAGGAATTTCCTTGTGGGCAAACTGTGAGGGAGGTATGTAGCTTTTTTGTCTTTGTAGCTATCTTATTTAGGAATAGAATGGGGGGCAGATTTGCCCTGCAGTTCCCAGCTTGTCTTTTCCCTTTAGCTTCGTGATTTTGTGGTCCTGAAATTTAGTTTCCTCTCACAATCTTCTTAGAATTTTTAAACAGAGACTCAAAGCTGACAACTATGTGCTTGGGTTTTACTCAGAGACCACTGTACTATTTTAGTTCAATTTTCAGTTCCTTGTTCATTCATTAATTCATTAATTCATTTGGTGACCTTGGAATTGCAGGAGTGGTGTTGGAAATAAAACTTGGAGTCATGAAGAAACCGAGCATATAAACAAAAGAGTTCCTCAGCAAGGCAAGTTTACTTTCTGCAGAAAGGGTGCTGTTCGCAGGTCTGGTCACCATGAGAGTACACAGAACAAACTACTACTGTGTCCTGTCTCCATTGACCAGTTTAGACTGCACAATCTAAACTGGTCCCAGATGGCTAATTTGAAGGGTGCAGGGAGGGGGTTACACTGGTAGGAAGGGCAGTTTCAGCAGGAAGAGCCATTATGGCTGGAGGAGTAATTTGCAGGGTGAGTGACTAAGGGAAATGAGCAAGAAACAGATGTGGACTATAGATTAGGACTGGCGGGTAGGTTGTTTACTCCAACCAGGGGCAAGGAGACATGAAGAACAAGGAAGTTGAGTTTGAAAACAAATAACAAGGAAGTTAACATGCCAAACTTTTGAAGAGGAGCTGACTATATCTGACAAGTGGCCAAGGAAGGGAAGGTCCCTGCCCTCACCAAGCCTACCTGGCACTAAGCATGCACTGGGCCTCTATAGGCCCTGTATAAGAATTGTCATGTTTCATTTCCACAACTGCCTCCAAAAGCCTGTATTAATGTTACTCTTGTATCACAGACAATGTAACTGGGCTTAGCAAGGCCAAGTCACTTGCCCAAGAACACACAGCTAGGAAATGTCTGGATCAGGAAATTTAACTCTTATGACTTGATCCCAGAAACTACACTTTTGTCAGAGGCATTGGAAGGCATTGGAGGCTCTTTGTCAGAGCAATTCCATCTCAAATTGGGGCTGGGTAAAATAAGGTTGAGCGCTACCGGGCTGCATTCCCAGGGGGTTAGGCATTCTTAGTCACAGGATGAGACAGGAGGTCAGTGCAAAATACAGGTCACAAACACCCCCCTGATAAAATAGGATGTACTAAAGGCCAAAACCTCCCAAAACTAAGATGGCAATGAAAATAACCACTGGTCATCCTCACTGCTCATCATATGCTAATTATAATGCATTAGCTGCTGAAAGACACTCCCAGCAGCACCATGAGAGTTTACAAATGCCCTGAAAATGTCTGGAAGTTACCCTATGTGATGTAAAAGGGGGAGGAAACCTCAGTTCCAGGAAATCTCTCCTTTCCCAGAAAACTCATGAATAATCCACCCCTTGTTTAGCATATAATCAAGAAATCACCATAAAAAATAGTCAACCAGCAGCCCTTGGGGCTGCTCTGCCTATGGAGTAGCCATTCTTTTGTTTCTTTACTTTCTTTCTTTGTTTTGTTTTTTGAGACAAAGTCTCACTCTGTTGCCCAGGCTGGAGTGCAATGGTGAGATCTTGGCTCACTACAACCTCTTCCATCTCTTCGGTCTGTAGGATATAATAAATTCCTCTTCAAAGGTTTTAGCCTCTAAATTGTTAAGTACAATGAGTTCTGAGATCCTTTCCAAAAAACCAATGTATCCATATGTTCAGCTCCTCTGTTCTTTGTTCTTCATTTTATGTTCTTCATTTTAAACTTTAACTTCCTCATTCTCTTTGTCTCCTTGCCTCTACTTTCAGTAAACAACCCCCTCCTAGCCTCTATTATCTGCTTCGTCCTGAGTCATACCTGGTTACCTACTTTGATCTGAGTCATCCTGAGTCACCTGTTCTGTAACCATCCTTCCCACCAAACTACTCACCCCACCACTCTGGACCCATACCCCTGCTCTCTTTAAAATAGCCAATCGGAATTAGCTTAGACTGTGTGGTCCAACCCTAGCCAATAGGGGAATGACATAGCAGTAGGGGCTACCTGCGTCAGGAATAAAAACCCCTTCCCCTGCCTTGTCAAGGTGTGCTCTCACCATTGCTCCACCCGTGAGTTGCACCCTTCTATAGAAGTAAAATTGCCTTGCTGAGAAAATTAAATTTATGTTCAAGCGTTGTTTCTTTTGCAGCACCAAAAATTTATTTCTAACAGGTTCAAGCGATTTTCCTGCCTCAGCCTCCAGAATAGCTGGGATTATGGGTGCCTGCCACCACACCTGGCTAATTTTTGTATTTTTAGTAGAGACAGGGTTTCACCATGTTGGCCAGTCTGGGTTCAAACTCCTGACCTCAGGTGATTCACCCACCTTGGCCTCCCAAAGTGCTGGGATTACAGGCATGAGCCACTGTGCCCGGCCTCTTTACTTTCTTAATAAACTTGTTTTCACTTTACTCTATGGACTCACCCCAAATTCTTGCAAGAGATCCAAGAACCCTCTCTTGAGATCTGCATCAGGTAACATTTTCAGCCATTAATTTAGTATCAATGATATGCCAAGCATTGTATTTGAGACTTAACATAATTATCACACAACAACCTAAGAGGGATGGGTTATTGATCCAATTTTATAGATAAAGAATCTGAGGCTCTAAGGTGAAGCCTTAGAGCAGGGAAGGGAGTAGGATTGCCATGGCAGGCTTAGACCAATCTTAATTTATCTCCTGGGGTTTGCCACAGTGCCACCAACACAGTCTAGGTTCTGCTGCCAGGAACAAGAAAGCATAGTTGTTTTCAGGCAACCAACAAGGAATGTCCCATTGACCACATCCGTTACTTTATCTCCAGTATCTCACAGGATGCCTGACATACTTGGTAATTGATTATTGATTGAATCAGATTCTGCATTCATCAGCTCAGGCTGTTGTAACAAAATACCATAGCCTGGGAAGCTTAGACAACAGAAATGTATTTTCTCGTGGGTTTGGAGGCTGGAAGGCAGAGATCAAGGATCAAATATGGTTGGGTTCTAGTGAGCACTGTCTTCCTGGCTTGCAAATGGCCACCATCTCACTGTGTCCTCATATGATACAGAGAGAGAGAGAGAGAGAGAGAGAGAGAGAGAATGAGAGAGAGATCGCCTTCCTCTTCTTTTAAGGTCACAGTCCTATAGCATTAGGACTCTTATGACCACTCATGACCTCATTTCATCTTGCCTCCCAAAGACTCTATCTCTAGATACAGTTACCCTGGGATTTAGGACTTTAACATAGGAATTGGGGTGGGGAGTATGGACACAACTCAATTGATACAGAGACAAAATGAATAAATGAATGACCAATGAGTGAGTGCATGCACAGCCAAAGAAAAGCACATGCACAACTGAAAGAATGAGTGGACGTGTGACCAAATAAATTAAGAGGCAGGGGTTCAGTTAGATGATATTGCAGTATATACAGAAAGTCAACTTTGTACTCTACTATAGAGCCAAAATAAATAAATTTGAAAGATTACTAAGTTTTCACTTCTGGAAAACCTCCTGGAAATGTACTTTCTCCCTGTAGGCATGTGATTGAATGAATAGCATTTGGTGTTTCATCACACTAAGCATTAGCTACAGTCTCTCTATTCTGTTTCCACTTTCAGGTAATCACCCATAAACTCATCTTCTATGAAACAGGAAAATTGTGCTCCTAATTAAGTCATCCATGAGATATATTGGATGTTTACTTCAATTGATAATAAATGGAATGATGCTATTAAATGCAAGTCTGATTCACAGGAAGGTCAAGAAACTTCAAAAACAAAAGCATTCTAACCAGATTCCAACAACCTAACCCATTCTATTATCCATCCCAACCTATCCAGTTCTAACCCACTGACTACAACTCAACTTCTGGCACCTGACCCAGAAAAACATGCCACTGATGGCTCAAGGAAAAAAGCTAACGAGTGCAGAGGAGTTTAGAAGCACCAGAGGAACAAAGGGTTTAGAGCAGAGGTTCTGCAGATGCCAACACAGAGCAACCTCTCAAGGACAGGACGGCAAGCAAGCACTGCACTCAATCATCACACATTGTTCTCTATCGTATGTTCATGCTGAATGCATCAACCTGGCTATTAAGTCAAGACATCATTATAGCCCCCACATGAAGGACTCACCACTGGACAAATCTTAATTCTCAGGAAAGTAAGGACACCTTTCAGGCAAAATCTAGACTACTAATTGTCAATCAAGGGCCCACTCTTTTTTCTTTGAAAGGAATGTTTTCCATAGAAGGCTTGACTTTAAAAAAAAAAAAAAAAAAAAAAAGACATTTCTAACAAAGAAAACCTTCATGTTACCATAGTTCAGATCATACACAAAGAGTTACTTTCTCACTCTGGTTCAAAGAGAAAAGTTCCAGTGCCAAAATAGCCCAACTGTCCTTGGAGCACTTAATTTTCTTCTATCCCATTCCACTTTATATAATGTTGTTATCTATTGTTGTCAACCAATGTTCATTTAAATTATGAATTCTGCAAAATGAGAAACCTACATGGTCAACTTTGTGACACTCTGAAGAACACAAAGAATTGTAAGTTTTATATCTTAGTCAATAAGAGTAGTGGATACTGTGGTGTGTTGCCTGGATTCCACTCTCAAGGACTGAGGGGCTCTTTCTCCATCTTCTAGAAGTGCTAGGGCCTGACAGAAATTAGCTGAGTCCTTCTCTGAGTGAGGCTTGCTTGCCTTCAGCTGATGAAAGATGTCTTAACTGAGGATATGTAAGGGGGAAGGGGAATTCCAACATATTATCTCACACTTCTGTAGATTGGAAGTTCAATATGAATCTTCTTAGGTGAAAATCAAGGTGTTGGCAGGCCGCATCCTTTATTGAAAGGTCTGGGAGATATTAATAATAAAATCTCAGGCCCGTTTTGGCTGTTGGCAGAATTCAGGTCCATGTGGTTGTAGAGCAGAGCTTTTCATTTTTTTTTGCTGGTTGTTGGCTGGGGGGTGCTCCCAGCAATTACAGACCAACACTCCTCGACTCATAATACCATTCATCTTCAAACCTGCAACTGCAGGTCAAGTCTTTGTCACATCTCATCAGTCCTGCCTTCTCTTTAATGTCAGTCTTTCACTGCAACAGGGAAAGGTTGTCCACTTTTAGGGACTCATGTAATCAGATTAGGCTGGCCCAGATAATCCACAATAATCTCCCTGTATTAAGGTCCACAATTTTAATCACATCTGCTGGGAACAGACCCCAAGACTGGCCATAAACAAGATCTCTGCAGCACTGTGACATGCTCATGATGGCTATGACGCTCACGCTGGAGGTTGCTGGTTTACCAGAATGAGGGCAAGGAACACCTGGTCCATCCAGGGTAGAAAATCGCTCAAGGTGTTCCTAAACCACAAACAATGACATGAGCAATCTGTGCCTTAAGGACATGTCCCTGCTGCAGATAACAAGCCAGAGCCTGTCCCTTTGTTCTCCATAAAGAACACTTTTAGTTAATCTATAAACTGCAGAAACAATGCTTATCACAGGCTTACTGTCAATAAATAGGTGGGTCAAACTCTGTTTGAAGCTCTCAGTTCTGAAGGTTGTTAGCCCCCGATCCCACTTTGCACTGTATTTCTGTGTCTATGTCTTTATTCCTCTAGCAACTCTGGGTTGGGGTCTCCACAACCGAGCTGGTCTTGGCAAGTGGCGCCAAACGTGGGGCTCAAACCCGGGTTGAAAGTTCACCAGAGCAACAGTTGAAGAAGGTGGAACTACACTGGAGGACACCTGAGTACTCTTAAAGAATCCCTGTGGTGAGTAAGAAGGGGAGCTCAGAAGCATCAAGGTAACAGTGGGACAAGGGTCAAGCAGGCATAAGGCTTATTTGAGTCTGTTTTGCAGCTCCTCAGAAAAGGAAGAGTGAAGGTTAGCCAACTTATGCAGCTTTTTAGTGCAACAGAGAAAGCTCCATTTCCTGGAGCTTGTTTCAACTGTGGGAAACATGGGCATACGAAGAAAGGAAAAAATCAGAGGGTCCAACCGCCCATTGTTGGAAAAAAGAAAACTGCTGAACCAGGTCTATGCCCAAAGTGTAAAAAAGGAAAGCATTGGGCCAATCAGTGTCATTCTAAATTTGATAAGGACAGAAACCAGATTTTGGGAAACGCCATGAGGGGCCCATCACAGGCTCCATTACAAACCAGGGAATTCATGGCTCAGGTCACTCCCTCACCCCTGTACAATGCTTGTCCCCTGCCACAGCTGGTAGTGCAACAGTAGGTCTGTGTTGCACCAGGGCTGTGAGTCTCCTGCCTGGAGAGCTGCTGCAGAAAGTACCAACAGGAGTCTGCAGACCTCTTCCAGCAGGAATGGTAGGACTACTTCTGGAAGATCTAGTTTAAATTTAAAAGGAGTGCAGGTTCACACAAGAGTAATTGATTCAGATTGTAATGGGGAAATTCAAATCGTTGTATCCACCTCCATTCCTTGGAAGGCAGAACCAGGAGAGCGTATACCGCAGCTTCTAATTTTACCATATGTGGGACTAGGAAAAAGTGAAACTAAAAGAACAGGGGGATTTGACAGTACAAATAAACAAGGGAAAACCACTTACTAGGTAAATCAAATTACTGACAAACATCCTACCTGTGAAATAACTATTCAGGGAAATAAATTTAGAGGTTTGGTAGACACAGGAGCGGACATTTCAATCATTTCTCTACAGCACTGGCCTTCCACATGGCCAGTTCAACCCACTCAATTTAACATAGTTTGAGTTGGTAAAGCCCCTGAAGTATATCAAAGTATTTATATTTTGCACTGGGAAAGGACTGATGGACAACCTGGGACTATTCAACCAATTATAACTTCTATACCTATAAAATTATGGGGGAGATATTTATTACAACAATGAGGAGCACAAGTTCTAATTCCTGAGCAATTATACAACCCTCAAAGTCAACATATGATGCGTGAAATGGGGTATGTCCCTGGTATGGGACTAGGAAAAAATTTGCAAGGTTTGAAGGAACCTCTTCAAGCAGAAAGACCAAGTTCCCACCAAGGCCATTGTTAAGACTCCAGAGTCTATCCTGTTAAAATGGCTGACAGACAAGCCAATATGGATAGAACAGTGGCCGCTGAGTAAACAGAAACTGGAGACTCTAAATGAACTAGTCAAAGAATAGCTTCAAAAGGGACATATAGCTCCAATGCTCTCTCCTTGGAATTCCCCAGGTTTCATAATGAAGAAAAAATCAGGTAAATGAAGAATGTTAACTGACTTAAGGGACCGTTAATTCAGTTATACAACCTATGGGGGCATTACAGCCAGGACTGCCTTCTCCTGCTATGATTCCAAAAAATTGGCCTTAAATAGTCATAGATTTAAAAGAACTGTTTATTTACTATCCCCTTAGCTGAGCAGGACTGTGAACGGTTTGCATTTATGATTCCTGTGGTAAACAACCTGCAGCCTGCTAAGCATTTTCACTGGAAAGTGTTGCCACAAGGCATGTTAAACAGTCCAACAATTTGCCAGACTTATGTAGGGCAAGCAATTGAACCTACTTGTGAAAGATTTTCACAGTGTTACATTATTCACTATATGGATGATATTCTTTGTGCTGCCCCTACTTAGGAAATATTACTCCATTGTTATGATCACTTACAAAATTCAATTTCTAGTGCCTGTTTAATTATAGCTCCTGACAAAATTCAGACTACTACTCCTTACTCCTACTTGGGTACCTTAGTAAATGACACTACAGTAGTGCCACAGAAAGTAACCATATATAGGGATCAGTTGAAAACATTGAATGACTTTCAAAAATTACTAGGGGACATTAATTAGATACGGCCTGTTCTAGGCATTCCTACTTATGCCATGAGTAATCTGTTTTCTATCCCTAGAGGAGATCCTAGTCTCACAAGCCCTTGGCAATTAACAAAAGAAGCTGAGGCAGAGCTGCAGTTAATCGAAAAGCAAGTCCATAAGGCCCCAATAAATAGAATAGATCCAGAGAAGACTCTAGATTTGCTAACTTTTCCAACTCATCATTCACCTACTGGTGTTAATCGTTCACGAGCAAAATCTTGTAGAGTGGCTTTTCCTTCCACATCCTAATTCACAGACTTTGACTACTTATTTGGATCAAGTCGCTACTATGATAGGAAATGGGAGAACTCGGATTGTTAAATTACATGGATATGATCCTAGAAAAATTATTGTTCCTCTCATGAAGGCACAAATACAGCAAGCTTTTATAAATAGTCTTACCTGGCAAACCCATTTAGCTGACTTTGTAGGTATTCTCAATAACAATTTTCGTAACACGAAACTGTTGCAATTTTTGAAATTATCTAATTGGATTCTCCCTAAAATAACTAAATTCAAACCAATTGAAGGTGCTGAGAATGTCTCCACAGATAGGTCTAGTAATGGTAAAATCTTTTATTCTGGATCAAAAGGTAAAGTTTTTCAGAGGCCCTATACTTCATCTCAAAAACCAGAGCTTGTAGCTGTAATTGAGGTATTGACTGCTTTTAATATGCCTATTAATGTGATTTCTGGTTCTTCATATGTGGTTCATTCTACACAGTTAGTTGAAAATGCTCAGCTATGATTCCACACAGACGAGCAACTGATTACTTTATTTACCTAACTGCAAACAGCAGTTAAGAGTAAAATGCCCCCTTTTTACATCACTCACATTAGAGCTCATACACCTCTTCCAGGACCTTTGACTGCAGGGAATCAAATGGCTGATTGCCTAGTTGCTACTGTAATATCTAATGCTCGACACTTTCACAATTTAACCCATGTTAATGCCTCTGGTCTCAAACGCAGATACAGTATTACCTGGAAAGAAGCTAAAGCTATTATCCAGCGATGCCCAACTTGCCAAATGGTGCATTCCTGATCTTTTACAGGAGGAGTTAATCCTCGAGGATTGGAACCTAATTCTCTTTGGCAAATGGATGTCACATATGTTCCTTCGTTTGGGAGACTAGCTTATGTACATGTATGTGTAGACACCTTTTCTCACTTTGCCTGGGCTACATGCCAATCAGGAGAGTCTTCTGCCTGCCCTGTGTTAAACGTCACCTTTTGCAGTGTTTTGTGGTGATGGGCATTCCAGCTTTTATTAAAACAGATAATGCCCCAGGCTGTACTAGCAAAGCTCTAGCTATATTTTTCTCTATATGGAATATTAAACACGTTACTGGTATCCCATATAATTCTCAAGGACAAGCCAAAGTGGAAAGAATGAATATCTCCCAGAAACAGCAGTTGCAAAAACAGAAAGGGAGAGACGGTGATTACAGGACTGCACACATGCAACTAAATCTAGCATTATTAACTTTAAATTTTTGAGACTGCCTAAAGGTCAATTGTTATCAGCAGCTGAACAACATTTACAGAAGCCAGCTACAAAGGTCGAAGTGGAACAACAGGTTTGGTGGAAAGACCTGATAACAAAAGGTTGGGAAACAGATCAAATAATAACATGGGGCAGAGATCATGCTTGTGTTTCTCCAGGACCGAATCAACAGCTAATTTGGGTGCCATCGAGACATCTAAAGCCCTACTATGAGCCAGATACCCAGGAAGAGTTTTGGGAGGATCCCGAAGACCCACCGGTGGCAGCGTTGTCCAAGTTGATACTGAGGAGGACCCCACCTGTCATCAGCAACACCCATTGAATGCAGCCACCTACCTGGGGACAGGTCAAGAAGCTGTCGCAGATGGAGGAAGAAAACCTGAGGAAAGTGGGACAACCAGTCACAATGAGTAATTTAATAATAGCTCTAATAGCGGTGATCACCATTGCCATGAGTATTTCTTCAGCAAGGGCTGACACAGAGAACAATTATACTTATTGGGCATAATTACCTTTTCCACCACTTCTACAGCCTGTAACTTGGCTGGAACCCCCATTGGAGGTATACGCTAATGATAGCTCTTGGATGCTCGGTCCTACAGATGATAGAGGCCCATCTCACCCACATGAGGAAGGAACTGTTATGAATATTTCTTTAGGATTTGAACTTCCGCCTATCTGTTTGGGAAAGGCCACAAGTTGCCTACCCCCTCGCTATCAACCTTGGCTGGCAATAATACTTGGACGTAATCACTCTATGGCACAGTTACACATGCTTTCTGGTCTCAGTATATACCATAATGAATCTGCTCCTGTAACTGAGGCATACTGCCCTCAAACACTTATTTGTAAACAGGACTGGACCTGTTCAGAAAAAATAAATGTACTTGTTTGGGAAGATTGCATTGCAGGACAGGCAGAGGTACTACATGATTCTTATGGAATCATTATTCATTGGTCCCTTAAGGGGATGTTTAGCATGAATCGCACCTCTCAGTCTGCATGTGATAGCCACACGATGTTCAGCTGATCTGAACAAAATGAGCAGATGGTAGAAATAAGAAATATGGCAAGAGTTCCTATTATCTGGAAACATGGTGGTATAGTGGCATCTCAATCTCAAATGATATGGCCTGCTCTAGTTGCTAAACATAATGATTTGTGGAAACTATTAATGGCTCTTGATAAGACCAAGATTTGGGAAGGAAAATATACTATGCCATCACAATATAATCCTAATTACATTTTAGAACTTGTTGAAAACAATACAATTTGGATACAAAGTTGCATTTGCCCTCCTTTTCTGTTGGCAATGGGCAATCCAAAGTATGACATCCCTAATTATCATGTAACTTGTCAGGAATTTAGATTGTTCTCTTGTGTGAATTCTTCTGTGTTTAATACTAATCATTCTATCCTAGTAGTGAGAGCTCGAGAAGGAGTATGGTTACTGGTGAAGTTCTCCCATCCTTGGGAAGCCTCTCCCTCTGTACATATTATTACTGAAATTCTTCAGAAAATTCTGAGATGCTCTTGGCATTTCATTGCTACTTTGATCTTGATTATTATGGGACTGATCGCTGTCACAGCTACTGCTGCAGCAGCTGGAGTTGCACTACATTCATCAGTGCAGACAGCAGATTTTGTAAATAAATGGCAAAAGAATTCTACTCTGCTGTGGAACTCTCAAACTAAAATAAACCAAAAGATAATTAATCAAATCAATGATCTCCAACAAACTGTAATGTGGCTGGGAGATCGAGTAGCTAGTTTGGAATACAGAATGCAGCTAAAATACGACTGGAATACTTCTGACTTTTGTATCACTCCTCACCCTTACAATGAATCAGAGCATGAATAGGAAAGAATAAAAAAGCATCTAGAAGGACACTGTACAAACTTATCTTTAGATGTTTCAAAATTAAGAGAATAAATACTTCAAGCATCCCAGGCACACCTGATCTTAATGCCAGGAACTGGAGTGCTTGAAGGAGCTGCAGATGGATTGGCAGCCATAAGTCCTTTGAAACGGATAAAAACACTTGGAGGCTCTGATTTCTATGATGGTTGTGCTATTAATTTGTATTGTTTGTCTTTGTGTAGTCTACAGATGGGGATCCCGACTCCTGCGAGAAGTAACTCACTGTGATAAAGCCGCCTTTGCTTTTATTGCCTTGCAAAAACAAAAAGGGGGACATGCTGGGAACAGGCCCCAAGACTGGCCATAAACAAGATCCCTGCAGTGCTGTGACATGCTCATGATGGCTATGATGCTCAAGTTGGAGGTTGCTGGTTTACCAGAATGAAGGCAAGGAACACCTGGCCCACCAAGGGTGGAAAACCACTCAAGGCGTTCCTAAACCACAAACAATGGCATGAGCAATCTGCACTTTAAGGACATGTCCCTGCTGCAGATAACAAGCCAGAACCTGTCCCTTTGTTCTCCATAAAGAATACTTTTAATTAATCTATAAACTGCAGAAATGATGTTTATCACGGGCTTACTGTCAATAAATAGGTGGGTCAAACTCTGTTCAAGGCTCTCAGTTCTGAAGGCTGTTAGCCCCCTGATCTCACTTTTCACTCTGTTTCTGTGCCTGTATCTTTATTCCTCTAGTGCCACTGGGTTGGGGTCTCCATGACCAAGCTGGTCTCAGCACACATCTGCAAAATTTATTTTGCTATGTCAGGCCATATAGTCACAGATTACTGGAACAGGGACATAGACATCTTGGGGGAAGGAGGGCTAGGATGTTTTTGCCTACCACATGCATAAAAAAGTGTATTTAGTGTATCCATGTTCATTTAGCTCTATCAGAAAAACAAAGATTCAGCTATTTATTTAGCTGTCATTCTGTGTATTTCATGACTACAGTGTTGTAGCTGCTGTATTGGGTGCTATGTATATCAGTGAACAAATTAGATGGGGCCCTGACTTCATGGAGTTTTCAGTTTAGTAGAGCAGCTCCCAAGGTGTGGTCCTCAGACAGCATCATCAGCACCACCTGGGAACTTCATAGAATGGCACTGACCCCATTCCAGACCTACTAAGTAAGAAACTGAGGGGGAGGCGGTGGAATTGTGTTTTAATAAGCCTTCCAGGTGATTTTTACACATGCTAAAGTTTAAGAATCATTGGTCTAGTAAATCTTTATCCCATGAGGTGTGTAAACATTTTCTATAAAGATCAGATGGTAAATATTTTAGTCTTTGCAGCCCACACATGTCACCGCTACTCAATTCTGCTGTTATAGCACAAAGGCAGTCACGATAGCACATAAAAAAATGGGTGTGTCTGTGTCCCAATAAAACTTTATTTATAAAAACAGATGGTAGGCTGTAGTTTGGCAACCCCTGCTCTACTAAGGAAAATGAGCTCTTCAGGCTTAAGAGTGGAGGTTTGTTCTATGGATAGAAATATTTTCTTAGGGCTTCACAAAATTAGGTGTCCCCCTTTCAATTACCCAGTTTCCTCTTTTCTGATTCCTAACTCATCAAGCCAACCTCTGGATAATAATCAATATTTTTAGGAATACTAGAAAGATGAGATCCTCTTTACAAAATGCTCATGTATTATGATCTCTATGATTTTATCATTATAAATTAATGCATTAATCTTTAGTTAAAATGAACTGAGCATCTATGCGTGTGCTAAGAATACCCACTGAAGGCTGTAAAATACTGCTTAATAGACATGCAATAGACAGAATTATGCCTCCCTCATAGATATGCACATCCTCATCCCCAGAACCGATGAATATGTTACCTTACACGGCAACAGGAACTTTGCTGGTGTGATTAGGTTACAGGCCTTGACATGTGGAGAATATCCTAGATTATTCTGGAGGACCCAAGGTAATTTCTCCTTATAAGAAGAAAGCAGGAGAGACAAAGCTGGAAAAGGAATGTGAGGATGGAAACAGACATTAGAATGAGAGAGAGATTTGAAGTTGCTACACTGTTGCCTTTGAAACTGAAGGTAAAGGCTATAAGCCAGGAAATCCAGGTGACCTCTACAAGCTGAAAAATGCAAGGAAACAGAGTCTCTCCTACAGCCCCCAGAAAAAAATGTATTCCTGCACAACCATTTTGTACAATTCCCTCCAGGACTGTGAGAGAACAAATTGATGTTGCTTTAAGCCGCTAAACTTGTGGTCATTTATTACAGCAACAATACGAAACTAATCTAGCCTGTCATGCAGGGATGACAAAAGCACAACAGGAATGTCTCTGTGCGCTCCACCTGTATCCCTGTGGGCATTGCTGAGCAACCTGGCACTCTTTTCCTGGGTGGATGAAGCCTTGGGATTCTTTGACACCTAGCTCTCCTGGTAACCAATACCTATTGACCCAAATTAGAATACAAGAATGGGCCAGATTCTTAGTTGTAAATAGCAGAATCTATTCTGGCTCATTTAAACAAAAAAGCATTATATTAAAGGACAGCAGGTGGCTCGTGGACTTTCTGGGAAGATCAGGATATTAGGCCTGGACAACGTACAACATCAAAAATGCCCACCTTACCCTCCTGCGTGGTCCCAGTGCAGAGCCTTGGCCCCCACCTCTGGTCACACATTGCAAGGACAGAGAACAAGCACTGAGGCTATTTCTGAGTGCAGGATGTTCCTCCCCCAGCATCACTGGGATGCATCATTCCACACTGGGCTTGCTCCTCGCATCACTGCTTTTTTTTTTTTTTTTTTTTTTTTTTTTTTTTTTTTTTTTTGAGACAGAGTCTCACTCTGTCACCAGGCTGGAGTGCAGTGGCGCAATATCGGCTCACTGCAACCTCTGACTCCCTGGTTCAAGGGATTCTCCTGCCTCAGCCTCCTGAGTAGCTGAGATTACAGGCACGTGCCACCATGCCCAGCTAATTTTTCTATTTTTAGTAGAGATGAGGTTTCAACATGTTGGCCAGGATGGTCTCAATCTCCTGACCTCATGACCCCCCCTGCCTTGGCCTCCCAAAGTGCTGGGATTATAGACGTGAGCCACCGCACCCGGCCACTGCTTCTTTTTAATTATTATTTTTTGGATTTAAGGTAGAAATGAGAGCCTTGTGAGGTAGTCACTGCTTCCATAAAATGTCACACACTTTTTTTTTCTTTTCACTCTTCTCCTTAATTCTTAAAGAATCTGTATTCCTGGTGAATAAAGAGACTTCTTTTGGTGAAGGGATGGATAGGAACGTTTCCTTTTTTAAAAAAACTTTTTAGTTTTGTAGAGATGGGGGTCTCACTATGTTGCCCAGGCTGATCTTGAACTCCTGTCCTCTAGTGATCCTCCTACCTCAGGCTCCCAAAGCACAGGGATTACCAACATGAGCCGCCAAGCCTGGCCTCACATCTCTGCTTTTGAATCAGAGTTTAAAAAGCCTAGATTTCTTTCCTCGATGTTCAAAGTATAGGCTATGGACCAGCAGCATTGGTCTCACCAAGACTTTCAGAACTGACTCTCTACATTCTAACAAGCTCCATAGGTGATTTAGATGCATATTGAAGGCTGAGAGGTCCAGCTGCACGGCATCCCAGCCCCTAACCATTATTCACGGTGCAAGCCTCTACTCCCTGCTATACCACCACCGAGGTAATGCCCCCAGAAACACAACACTCGAAACAGACGACTCAAATGTTAGCCAGGCAAAATAAGAAAGTGGAGTTGTCAGAGGCATTTAAACCAGAGCGACTCCTCTTGAATAGGAGCTGGGTAAAATGGGGCTGAGACCTACTGGGCTGCATTCCCAGATGGGCAGTCTAAGTCACAGGATGAGATAGGAGGTCAGCACAAGATACAGGTCATAAACACCTTGCTGATAAAAGCAGGTTGCAGTAAAGAAGCCAGCCAAAACCCATTGAAACCAAGATGGTCACGAGAACAACCTCTGGTCGTCCTCACTGCTACACTCCCACCAGCGCCATGACAGTTTACAAATGCCATGGCAATGTCAGGAAGTTACCCGATATGGTCTAAAAAGGGGAGGCATGAATAATCCACCCCTTGTTTAGCATATCATCAAGAAGTAACCATAAAAACGCACGACCAGCAGCCCTCGGGGCTCGTCTGTCTATGAAGCAGCCATTCTTTATTCCTTTACTTTCCTAATAAACTTGCTTTCACTTTAATCTATGGACTCGCCCTGAATTCTTTCTTGTGCGAGATCCAAGAACCCTCTCTTGGGGTCTGGATCGAGACTCTCTTCCTGTAACAGAGTTGAGGGAAATCAAGGGCACCCAATTTTGTGATTGATAAGAGAAATACAATTATAAAGGGCTAAAATGGAATTGTTTAACCAGGAAATATACACAAATTGCTTAGACACCATAGAGGTTTTTCTTTTCATTATTTCTGGTTCTTCATCCAGACTTGGCATCGAGACGAACTTGGAGCAAATGCATCATTTTATCGTCAGACACAGAAAGCTCCTGCCTTATATCATTACTTGGTTTGGTTGCTACAATTTGTGAAGCAACCATAAGAAAATGGACTCGGAGACACAAATTGGTTTTTACTCTGAGTTTCCAAAGAGGTTCCAACAGAGTGCAAAAAAAAAAAATGTTTAAAAATACACACAAATAGTACCTTGACCTGTTCCTTCCACTGAAACATTCAGAAAACAAAATTGCTCATTCTCTATCCCTGAGAGCTCTTTGAAATGCAAGGGAAAAAGAAATTTGTGGCTTTGTGGTTTGAATTCTCTTACAAGACGCTGAATTTTAAACAGGACTATTTCCAGTTTGAATTTTTTTTTTTAATTTGGAAAAAGAGAAAGTGAGGAAATAAAGGTTTTTGTGATCCAAAATTTAAACCTAGCCTAGATGAGCATGTTTCACGCTGCTATTTCAGCACCAGGAAAATGACTCTTCCCTGAATTTGTATTACACGCTTTTACCAATAACAGAAGATGTATTTATTACTACTGAAAAGAAATGAAAAATAAAACTAATCAATCTCCTTGGTGAAATGATTGGGTACTAGCCCTGCAATGATGCAAGTCACCTCCCCAACACAAGATCTAAAAAAGGATGAAATTGCAAGAGGTAAGCAGGTATGACTCTTGCACTGGTCTAGAGCTGCTCATCTCCTTCCACCTGGAGAGATTTGGGGGTTAAAAAGGAGCAGTCAATGGGGCGGGGGGAAGCACAGATATCCTGGCCTTAAGCTATCAACTCACACAAAAGACCACAGAGTAGAGACATGTGAAGTTTCTGAATTAAAGAAAATCTTTTCAAACCAGACACAAAAATATCACATATTATATAATCCTATTTATATGAAATGTCCAGAAGAGACAAATCCATAAAGACAGAAAGTAGATCAGTGGTTGCCAGGGACTGAGGGAAGTAGAGGGTGGAGAAGGACTGCTAATGGGTACAGGATTTCTTCTTGGAATTATAAAAATGTGCTGGAATTAGTGGTGGTGATCGCACAATCTTGTGAATATTCTAAAAGCCATTGAATCATACACTCTAAAATCATGAATTTTATGGTATATAGATTTCAAAAAAAATAAAGAGAAAGTGGGATTTACACGTGTAAAAATATTAGAAACAGTATATGATTAAAAATAAATTTAAAAATCAGTTGGAAAATAAAGTTTATTCAATACACAGTATTAAAATATTTGGACACTAATTTGAAAAAACAGAGGTAATTTTCTCTTGCATGCCATTTGAACAAACATTTATGTACTTACATGTAAACAAATTTTAAAATCTATAGATAAAAAGAAAGAGAGGAAGGAAGGAGGGAGGGAGAGAGCAAGGGAAGGAGGAAGGACGAAAAAATGGAGGGAGGGAGGAAGGGAGGAAGGGAGGAAGGAAGGAAGGAAGGAAGGAAGGAAGGAAGGCAAGAAAGAGGGAGAGAGGAAGGGAGGGAAGAAAGAGGGGGAGGGGAAAAAAGAGTTTCTGCCAGTTAGTGGAGCTATTGATGGTAGGACCCAGAGGTAAATGACTCTTTAAAGAGTGGTGCTAATAGTGCTTATGGTTACAAAACACAAGGCTGATTTAGTCAACAAACATTTAGTGGGCCAGGCTATGTGCTCACTAAAAACCTAGAACTCGAGGAAAGACCAGATCCAGCAAAGTAATGACAAACCAAGACCTAAGGAAGGAGAAGACAAATAAGAAATCCTCCATAATGAGAAACTCCCAACAGAGAAAAGCGCCAAGAAAATTATTTCCTGTTTGGAGCTATATAATCCCCCTCTGCTTTCTCTACACCTTAAAGATTGTTACACACAAATCCCGGCTACTTGGGAGGCTGAGGAGGGAGAATCGCTTGAACCAGGGAGGTAGAGGTTGCAGTGAGCCAAGATCGCACCACTGCACTCCAGCCTGGGTGACCAAGCGAGACTCTTGTCTTAAAAAAAAAAAAAAAAAAAAAAAAATTGTTACATACAGAAGTTTCTGACAGTGACGTCTTAGGGACTGAAGAAGAAGGAATTAGTTCCATTTGTGGACAAAAGGGGACCAGAGAGGAGTGGAACAGCTAGGAAGTGCCACGGATAGGCAGCCTCAGGTCATTAAGAGTTGTGAACAAGAAGAATGCAGAGAAAGGGGACAAACATAAACCTAGACAATTAGCAATGTTTCAAATGCAGTTTGTTGTTGTCAAACCCCAAGCAAAAAGCAATATGTTCTAAAAACAAAGCCTGTATATATCATGATTCTCCATTCAAAAACACAAAGTTTACTGAGCACCTCCTACTATGTGCTAAGCACATAATTTTCAGCTTAGCCAATACCTTTCCCTATGTCTTTTTTTTTTTTTTTTTTTTTTTTTTTTTTTTTGATGGAGTCTTGCTCTGTCACCCAGGCTGGAGTGCAGTTGTGCGATCTCGGCTCACTGCAACCCCTGCCTCCTGGGTTCAAGCAATTCTTCTTGCCTCAGCCTCCTGAGTAGCTGGGACTACAGGCATGAGCCATCATGCCTGGCTAATTTTTTGTATTTTTAGTAAAGACAGGGTGTCACCGTGTTAGCCAGAATGGTCTCGATCTCCTGACCTCGTGATCCACCTACCTTGGCCTCCCAAAGTGCTAGGATTACAGGCATGAGCCACCGTGCCTAGCCCCTATGTCTTTCTAATAGAAATAATAAGGGTGATGGTTGTGTATTTCTTGCCACAGCCATAATGATTCAGAAAAGTTCATCTCATTCTCTTCCGCCTTCTTTTTATTATGAAAAAAGTGTCCATTTTTTCTGAGTAGTTGTTGTATACCTGTCCTCTAGAGTTCTTTGTTCCTCTCATGGCTAACCATAGGGTACTAGAGGCTGTTGTGTCAATATTATACCCATTATACCCATTATTTCTGCTACTCATTTTCCCATTGCAGGGGTCTGCCCATGAGCAATGGAGGTAGAAAGAGCACAGGTTTTGGCATGAAAGAGATGTGGGTTCCAATTTCTGCTTTTCTATCCCCACTGTATGACCTGGGGATACTCACTTCATTTCTCCGTTTCTTAATCTGCAATATGGTATAGTAATATGTACCTTGATGGTAGTTTTGGAGATTAGAGGCAATGTAAGCAAACTTCCTGGCACATTAAAATATTCAAGGCCGGGCGCGGTGGCTCAAGCCTGTAATCCCAGCACTTTGGGAGGCCGAGACGGGAGGATCACGAGGTCAGGAGATCGAGACCATCCTGGCTAACACGGTGAAACCCCGTCTCTACTAAAAAATACAAAAAAACTAGCCGGGCGAGGTGGCGGGCGCCTGTAGTCCCAGCTACTCGGGAGGCTGAGGCAGGAGAATGGCGTGAACCCAGGAGGCGGAGCTTGCAGTGAGCTGAGATCCGGCCACTGCACTCCAGCCTGGGCGGCAGAGCGAGACTCCGTCTCAAAAAAAAAAAAAAAAAATATTCAATAAAGTGATTGCTGATATTATCATGACAGGGCAGGCATTTTGGCACTTGTCAGTGTTGAACCTGGTAGGAAAAGTGTGGGAAGGAGAACGTGGGAAAGAACAGGAGAAAGACTTCTGTTGGACCCCACACAGGACCTGCCCTGCCATCAGCGTTACAGTCTGGTTCTTACGTACCTCTCACATATCCCTTCCATAAGTAAGAGTAGGGATGTAAGATGGAGAAAAATCCTATATAAAAATATCAAGATCCCTAGGGCCAAATTTGTGTAATCAAAGCTCAATCACATACAATTACCTTAATAAGTGATCAAGGCTATCGTCCCAGTGATGTTATGTATCATGTACCCCCCAGTATGCTGTGATTACAAAGTACCCATATCTGTGATATTCTTTTCATAAACCCATATCCCCAGTCTAATTGTAACAAAAACATCATACACACCCAAAGCGAGGAACAACACACCTGATCAGTACTCCTCAAAACTGCCGAAGTAATGAAAAGCAAGGAAGACTGAAACTGCCAGAGACCAAGGAAGACTAAGAAGACACAACTTAGTGTCATGCGGCATCTTAGATTGGACCTGGAACAGGAAGAGGACATGAATGGGAAACTGGTGAAATCAAAATAAAGCCTGGAGTTCATTATTAGCAACGTGCCAACGTTGGTTTCTTAGTTTTGACAAAGGTTGCTGAGATGATGTACGATGTTAACAATGGGGGAGATAGGATGGGGGGCATTTGGAAACTCTCTGTGCTACCTTTGCCATTTTGCTGTAAATCTAAAACCATTCCAAAATACATTTCATAAATATTATTAGAGACCGGGTGCAGTGGCTCACACCTGTAATCCCAGCACTTTGGGAGGCTGAGGCAGGCGGATCACTTGAGCCCAGCAGCTCAAGACCAGCCTGGACAACATGGTGAAACCCCATCTCTACCAAAAATACACAAATTAGCCAGGCATGGCAGCACAAGCCTGTAGTCCTAGCTACTTGGGATGATGAGGTGGGAAAATCACTTAAACTTGGGAGGTCTAGGCTGCAGTGAGCCTTGATGGGACCACTGCACTCTAGCCTGGGCAACAGAGTGAGACTCTGTCTCAAAAAAATAATAATAAGTAAAAACAAAAATAAATAAATATGTAAATATCATTAAGAAAAAAACACCATTACATGGCACCATGGTTGGCCACTATAAGAGAGTCACAAATAGATATTAGGAACTTCTATATTCATTTTAGATTATTGTAAAATGTGTCCCAATGCCCCCATAACATTCATAGATGAGCTATCTTTGTGTTCCTTCCCAGTAGCTGCCCCTGCTGTCATGTCCTTGGACAGTGAGTAACTCCGCCTCCACTTGTTCTAACTATTCACCATCATAACAGGAGCCTCCAGCCAGGCACAGACCTACACTGGTACCTTAGTCACACAGGATGTGCCACAATCAGCCCCCTCATGTAGGCAGCCCTTACGTGACACTATGAGAGGTGTCAGGACCAAAAACACCCTGTCATCAGCTCTCCCACAGTATCTAGAACTCTTGTAAAACTCAGCTCCCTGGTACATACAGTGGAAATAACCCCTGTGGATGCTGGCCAGTCACATCTCAACGTTGGCACATATTTAACTCCTCTTTTGTGGTGAACAAGGACATGCACCACTCAGGTCCTTCTTCAAGGAAGAGTTTGTTGCCCCATCTGTCAGCAGGAAGCCTTGAGTTGTAATTCCCTCAAGATTTGCCTCAGCTGCAGAGCCACGTCTTACCCATGTGCTCCCCCTTCCTGCCCAGCCCATATCCAATGACTGACTGTATAGTAGGTATAAAGATCCAGACATTTCAGCCCAACAGGGACAACTTTGCTATGCTCTGGAGCTGTCCAAAGTTGGCTGAAGCCTGGGCAAGCCTGCCTCACAGGTAAGCTTCTTCCTTGGCCCACTTCTGTTTTCTGTCCTTCCTTCCCATAAGTATTGATCTCTAATGACCATCCTACATACCCCCCAGCTCCATCTCAGCATCTGTTTCTGGGGAGCTCAGCCTGTGACATCTTTCTTAGAGGGAGAGAAGACTGTGTTCAGGATGACCAACTGTATGATCTTTTACTTGATTTCCCAGCCTCCCTTGCAGCTAGGGTGAATCATGTGACCCAGTTCTAGCCAATGAGGCATCATCAAAATTTTATTGGAGGATAGACAGATATTTGCAGGACAAAAAAGTTTTTCTTTCTTCATACATGGTATCCCATTGGTACAGGGATCATCTCAGTACCTTTCGGCTTCCATTTTCCTCTCATCATAGATGTGACATCTGGAGCTGCTGCCATGTTGTAACCATCAGGTGACACATATGAAAGAAATGCCATGATAGCTGAAGAGACAATAACCCTGAAATCGCTGAGCCTCTAAATCAATACAGCCACCATCTACCACCAGACATTGCAATCTGTGAGAAAAATAAACTCTCATTTGCTACATTACAGTCGTTTTCTGTTACCTGCAACAGAACACATCCCTAAGAGAGAGTGAAGAACAGCATTTACTGAGTGCCTACTGCATACCAGCCCAGGGCTGAACACTCTCTAATCTCTCTCATTTAATGTCCACAACAGCTCCTTAAAAACACACTGCCCGGTCCTGCCTAGGCCCACTGATTTGCTCCTGACAAAGGTTGGATGCGGGGCAGCCATACTGTGTCTAGTCACCCAGCCCTGGAACCGGAACCTGGGAATTGTGGGCTCCAGTCTGAACCAAGGGCCTGTCTCAGATATGAGGCCATGACAAACACACGTGAGGGCACCAGCACACACCCTGTACGTTACGGTGGGAGAGGGCATTTCGACCTCATCTTCTGCCTCTGCCTGTCTGCTGGCTCCTGTCTGATAGCTTTTGAAACACCAACAGTTCTTATTTTGAAAGATCTCAAAACACAGAAGTGCATTAGAAGAGCAGGATATTACACAAGCACTTTGAAACACAGATTATTTTGCTTGCCTTTCACAGCTACCTAGACATTTCTAATTCTGGCTATTACTTTAGGAAGGCAATCAGTTCCCAAACTACCCAGGCATAATGGCTTTGGTTTTTTGTTTGTAGCCAAGTAAACATTTCTCCTTTCTACCCACATATCTGGGTTCTATGCACCCCAATACAGAAACAGAGAAAGCAGCTGCAAAACACTGGGAAAAATCAAGATCCAACATCTCCATCAGAATATCGATTTCAGTTAATAGCACATAATCAAACATCTTTACACAGAAGTTTCATTTAGAGAAAATGGAGCTTTCTTCTGAATTCTATTGTAACAACTCAATAGGTGAGACCAGAATTTTAATATTTTAAGCTTATGCTGCTTTTGCACAATCATTTGTTTATTCATGAATTCAGCAAATATTTGTTAAGTGCCAGATCCTTTTCTAAGAATTAGGGATACAACATCTTCTTAGGTTTCCTCCTTAAATCACTTCCCTCTTTTGTAATATTAGCAATAGCTAACAATTTTTATGTGTTCACCATGTCATAGGCATCAAATCATTTAGTCCTCATAACCAATAGATAAAACAGCCCCTTTAATTATACCCATTTTATATATGAGGAAGCTGAGGCTTGAAGAGCTGTAGTAACCAGCCCAAAGTCACAAAGTTAAATTGTAGCAGACTGGTTTCCAAAACTAGAAAAAAGCAACAACTCATCCAATCTGTTCTGATCTCCCCAGAAAATTATTTCACTTCAAATCCAAAGATTATTATTTTTTAAGTCTTGTATTCAATGGATACATATGCAGATTTTTACATGGATATATTATATGACACTGAGGTTTGGGCTTCTATTTTACGCATCATCCAAGCAGTCTGCATAGTACTCAATAGCTAGTTTTTCAACCCTGACCCCCTACTTTCCTCCCCCATTTTGGAACCTCCAGTGTCTTTTGTTTCCGTCTTGATGTCTATGTGTGCCATTGTTTAGCTCCTAAGTGAGAACATGCAGTATTTGATTTTCTGTTTCTGCATTACTTCACTTAAGGTAATGGCCTCCAGCTGCATCCATGTTACTGCAAAGTACATGATTTCATTATTTTTGTGGCTGCATAGTATTCCATGGTCTATATGTACCACATTTTCTTTAGCCAATCCACCATTGATGGGCACCTGGGTTGATTCCATGTCTTTGCTCTTGCAAATAGTGCTGTGATAAACATATGAGTACAACTGTCTTTGTAGTAGAATCATTTTTTTCCCTTTGGGTAGATATCCAGTAATGGGATTTCTGGGTCAAATAAGTCCTATTTTCAGTTCTTTAAGAACTCTCCAAACTGCTTTCCACAGGGCCTGAACTCACTTTCCCACCAACAGTATAGAAGAATTTCGTTTTCTCTGCTTCCTTGTCAACATCTGTTATTTTTGACATTTTAGTAATAGCCATTCTGACGGGTGTGAGATGGTATCTAATTATGGTTTTAATTTGCATTTCTCTGATGACTAGTGATGCTGAGCATTTTTTATACATTTTTTGGTCACTTGTGTGTCTCTTTTGGGGAAGTGCCTGCTCATGTCCTTTGCCTGCTTTGTAATGGGGTTGTTTTATTCTTATTAAGTTCCTTATAGATTCTGGGTATCAGTTCTTTGTCAGATGCATAGTTTGCAAATATTTCCTTCCATTCTGCAGGTTGTTTGTTAACTCTGTTAGTAGTTTTTCTTTGCAGAAGCTGTTTAATTAGGTCCCAATTGTTAATTTTTGGTTTTGTTGCATTTGCTTTTGAGGTCTTAATCATAAATTTTTTGCCTAGGCCAATGTCCAGAAGAGTTTTTCCTAGGTTTTCTTCTAGGGTTTTTATGGTTTGAGGTCTTCAATTTAAGTCTTTGATCCATCTTGAGTTAATTCTTGCATATGGTGAGAGGTAGAAACCTAGTTTTATTCTTCTGCAAACAGCCAGTCTTCCCAGCATCATTTATGGAATAGGGGGTCCTTTCCCTTCATTTTTGTTCATTTTTGTTGACTTTGTCAAAGCTAAGTTAGTTGTAGGTGTGTAGCTTTATTTCTGAGTTCCCTATTCTGATCCATTGATCTATGTATTTCTTTTTGTACCAGTACCTTGCTGTTTTGGTTACCATAGCCTTGTAGTATAGCCAAACACTATTTTGTTTGTGAGCCATTCTGCCAGTTCTTCCCTCTGATTCTCTGAAAGTCATTGTCTAGTAAATACAATGACAAACATGTAAAAAGTGTTCAGCACTGGTTTTTATTATTGCAGTGAACATGGATTGGGTCTGTTGTCCAGCATCTTCAGGGAATAGTACCACATTTTCCTCAGGGAAATTACCCTTTCCTTTCAGATCATGGGATTCAGGTGGCTCTAACTCCTTCTCTGGCTCCAAGCTGAGCAGGTGAAAGCCCTGGCCAATCCCAGCATGGCATTCCCCTGTCCACAGATGCTGGCTCAGAGATGTATGCCTGCTCTAATCTGATTCACGAAGATGTTGTCTGGGAGGTACAGCATCTCCTGGGGCAGGAACTATGTCTTGTTCATCTTTGTCCCCCCAACACCTAGCATGCTACCAGACACATAGAAGCCACTCCACAATTGTTTAGTCAGTGGTTACATGAAAGAATGACTTTATTTTAATCTTCTTTCCTGTGGGATAAATAAAATTGCATCACTCTAGTATGTGTTAGTTAAGGAACAGTCTAAAGTGCTACAACCAAAAGACTCAAACTTCTAATGATTTAAACAAAATAGAAGTTTATTTCTCTTTCATGTAGGAGTCCTAAAGGAAGCATCCCAATAAAGAGGGAGTTCAGCCATCTACAACATAAGTTTCTATTCCTGGCTCAAAAGTGGCCTCTTCTTTTTTCCAGCCTATCCTTATCCCAGCCAGTAAGAAGTTGGGTAAAGGCAGGGGGAAATATACTTGTTTCTTTGAATAGCCTAGCAGAGAAGTAGTACTCTCACTTCTGTTCATATCCATTAGTCAGACCTTGGTCACATGGCCACCTAGCTGCAAGGGAGGCTGGAAAATGCATGTTCTAACTGGACAGCCATGTGCTATTATCAGGATTTTGACTATTAAAACAAGGAGATCATGAATATCACTGGATGATGGTTGGTAAATACTGTAGAAGGATTTAGGCCAGCTATGCACTCCTTACAGAGTTTTAAACAAATAATTTAAGAATATTCTTGTCAACTTTCTCTATCACTATGCCTCCTTATTGTAGAATAACTCTGACCCTATCATGCATGTTCTCATCACTATGACTACACCCAAGCCCTGCCCTGTGCCGGCCTGGGGGCTTGTCTTGCCTTTGACATTTATTCCAGGGATGGAGCTTTCCAAAATGCCCCGATATGGTTTGGCTGTGTCCCTATCCAAATCTCAACTTGAGTTGTATCTCCCAGAATTCCCATGTGTTGTGGGAGGGACCCAGGGGGAGGTAGTTAAATAATGGAGGTGGGTCTTTCCCATGCTATTCTCATGATAGTGAATAAGTCTCACAAGATCTGATGGGTTTATCAGGGGTTCCCACTTTTGCTGCTTCCTCATTCTTTCTCTTGCCACCACCATGTAAGAAGTGCCTTTCACCTCCCGCCATGATTCTGAGGCCTCCCCAGCCATATGGAACTGTAAGTCCAATTAAATCTCTTTTTCTTCCCAGTCTTGGGTATGTCTTTATCAGCAGTGTGAAAACAAACTAATACAACCTCAATCCCACATCTGTCTTCTGAATACCTACTTTCAATGGTTAGGGAAGACTTATAACATTAGTTAAAGGCACTTTGGCTTGTTAGCCAGATATGAAGTTATCACTTTCTGTGTGACCTTTGCAAATTACACATTCTCTCTGCACTCAGTGTCTCCATCTGTAAAGTGGCAATATTATTGTTACCTACCCCATGGGTTGTTGTAGCAACTCATCCTGATTCTCAGCTGTAAAGAAGTTAGGAGAGGGCCTGTCATACATTAGGGTTCTCAATAAATGTTAATTGTTACTCTTAATTCTAGTTCATCCATGTTCAGATGTTAAGTGTTGGCCTGAACCTCTTTGTATCTTTACTTCCAATGGCTTCTGTATCACCAGACAAGGCCCTGGTACCCTTGGCAGGCCATCAGGATTCTACCCACCTAGGGAGAATGCTGCTCACCTACCCACCTAGAGAGTTCTCTATGGCCTCAAACTGCAACCTCTCTGCAAATACTGAGTCCATCTGCAACCATGTTCTCTGGCTTGACCTACTTCCTCCTGACAATGGCCTAATCTTGGACCTGATAAGTTTTTGTAAAATGAGAAGAAGGGTCTATAAACTGAGCAAAAGCACAACAAATGTTTTTATTTTCTCTATGCATACAGTGCCTAAATGAGAAGCAAGGCCTATTAATTCAGTCTCCTCAAGATAATTTCAACCATAAAACAAGTACACATTTTTAATAAGAAAACTCTTCAGAGCAGCTGATAATGAAAGCTCCAAGAATAAAAATGCAATTGGAAGCTGCCAGCACTGCAAATACCTTACACTCCTGGAGCCAGATCTTGGGCTGGTTGCTATTTCATCATCACAGGAGGAGACAGTATAGAAAGGGCTTCAACTGCTCTCTTAATGCAACACTCATGATAAACCTGAATTCTACAAATGGGTCTTATTTTTGTAATCTCTTAATGCCTCTCTCCTCATACCTCCACCCTAATTATGAATTTAGGCAAACCAAGATTTGGAAGAAAAATGATCTTGATTCTACAGCATAAAAGGGGCTCTCCTCTCAGTGCATTGATGACAAACTCAAGATGATGATTAGAGACTTCACTTTCATATTCAATGGTTTTTTTTAACTATCAGGATGTTAATATATCAATCAGTTGCAAATGTCAGATGGGCATTTCAAATGTTCCTAAGCAAAAATTTAAGAAATTGGTGTGATGGAATTTACTGACTCATGTTACTGGAAAATTAAGGAGTTGAAGGTTCAGACCTGGCTGGACCAAACACTCAAAGAATACTATGAATCTCTTTTCATTCCTCCTTTCCACATTTTTCTGTGCATACTGCATTCTTAGGCAGGCCTCCCTCTCCTATAGCTTAATCCACTCTCACCACCTGAACAGAGACTTCATCAGCCCAACTCTGCAAATACTAAGTCCATCTGCAACCATGTTCCCAGGCTTGACCCACTTCCTCCTGACAATGGCCTAATCTTGTACCTGATAAGTTTTTGTAAAATGAGAAGAAGGGTCTATAAACTGAGTAGAAGCACAACAAATATCTTTATTTTCTCTGTGCATACAGTGCCTAAATGAGAAACAAGGCCTATTAATTTAGTCTCCTCAAGATAATTTCAATCATAAAACAAGTACACATTTTTTGTACTCGATGGGTACCTGACCCAACCCTGTGGCAAGAGATCTGGATTGCTTTAGACCAGCACTGTCCA
The DNA here is from genome assembly GCF_003255815.1 of Theropithecus gelada. Lineage (NCBI taxonomy): Eukaryota > Metazoa > Chordata > Mammalia > Primates > Cercopithecidae > Theropithecus > Theropithecus gelada. The sequence continues at coordinate 46,371,727 of NC_037678.1, read as the reverse complement.
GTATAACTTTCTGCACTGATGGATGGAAGTGTTGTATATTTCCACCTGCCCAGGCTCCTGACAACCCCATGCATTGTCATTGGGTGCTATCAGGACTCTGTTACACCCTGACCCCAGCTGTTATGATTAGTTTTTCAGCCACTAGTTGTGCCCAATACACATATGTGCAAGGTGCTGAGGACTCATAGGTGGCCAAAATCAGGTTGTTTTCTGATCCCATGGAGCTGATGAATGATAGGTGAACATTACATTAACCAAATACTGGTGAGGCTAAAACTTAACTGAGATATGTCTCTAGGAGAGAAACATGGTCTTATGGGAGCACATGAAGGTAAGAAGTAAGATGACCTAGCTGTTTCAGAAAGGGAGTATGTGGCTGCTGGGGTCAAGGGTAGGGGCTTGACAATCAAGGGGAAGAGCCCTTGAGCTGACATCTGAAGAATACACAGGCAGTGCATTGCAGGAAACAAGTGGGGTTGGGAGGTGGGGGTCTTCTCAATCCAGGACAGGTTTGTGCAAAGATTCCACAGAAGACCAGAATGCTCCAAGGGCTGATGGAAGGCTAGGATGTCTAGAGAGTGCAGACATATGGAGATGTAGGTGGGGAATTGCATGTAACAAGACAGATGGAGGGGCAGACAATGAAAGGCTTGCTAGCCTTGCTGGCTATCAAAGGTAGTTACGTTTCTCCTGAGAAATGTGAAAACACCTTGGAGAGTTATAAGCCAGTAAGTGACATGATCACATTTGGGTCTGGAATACAGCACTGTGCTATCACATCTAGAAAACAATTGAAGGAGGGCAAGAAGAGGAAAGGAGAGACCAGCAGAGGACTAGGGGGTCTAGGCAAGATATAATGGCAGCCTAAGCCGAGATGGTGGAGATGAATTCGAAGGCAATTTCAGAGGTGAAACCAGTTGCATTTGCTGACAGCTTAAATACTACAAGTGAGGGACAAGGAGGTATTCAAGATGCCAGCCTTTCTGATTTGTACACTTGGATGGATGGTACAGCCATTCACAGAAAAAGGAACACTGGAAAAGAATCAAATATAAGGAAGGATAACACAAATTCCGTGTCAGACATGCAAGTCAGGACTACCCATGTAGAGATGACAGTTAGAGAAATGGTCTTGAGTTCGGAGAAGGCTGCACTAGGGGAATAAATTTGAAAGTCAAGGACATATAGCTGAACATCGGAGTGGTGGAAAGGATGAAACTACATAGGAAGAAAAGATTGACTGAAAAAAGAAGGCAAATTTGAAGGAAGTCAGCTCTAAGGTACCTCAATAATTAACAGTGCGGTAAAAAGAATGAACTTGAAAAAGTGGGGTGAGAAACAGCAGCCACAGCAATAGGAGGGAAACTGGGGGAATGTGGTGCAAGAGAAACCAAGTGAAGAGAGTGGATTTAGAAGGAAGGAGTGGTCGAGAGTTCCAAGTTTAGCTAAGAAATCAACTCAAGCAAGAGTGGAAAATGTGCATAGGATTTACTGACAAAAGTTCACCAGGTAACCCTTGCAAAACCTGTCTCTACGGAGTGACCAGGGCAGAAGTCAAAAGTGAATGGGTTGAAGAGTAAAATGGAGAAGAACAGAGAAAGCCACTATTGACAATTCTTCCAAGAACTTCAGCTGGGGAGAGTTGGGGCAGGGGGCAGAAAGTTGAGAAAGAGCTACAAGAATAATATTTGAGAAAAAAAGAAGAGGTTGAGGTTTCTATGGGAGAGACATAAGCAATCGCACATCAAGGTCTCAGCCCATCTTTTCTCAGGCAATATTTTAAAAGAGCAACTAATTCATTTAATACTTTTGGAGAAAATGTCCACTAAGAGGCTTCAACTTTCGAAAATGATTCACTCGATTAACCCTAACTTAGGGTGAAGAAAATTGATCTGAGAAGTCCCTGAGATAATGGCATGCTCTCCTATTCCAGTAATTTTTTTTTTTTTTTTTTTTTTTTTTTTTTTTTTGAGATGGAGTCTTGCTCCGTCGCCCAGGCTGGAGTGCAGTGGCGCAATCTCGGCTCACTGCAAGCTCCGCCTCCCGGGTTCACGCCATTCTCCTGCCTCAGCCTCCCGAGTAGCTGGGACTACAGGCGCCCGCCACTGCGCCCGGCTCATTTTTTCTATTTTTAGTAGAGACAGGGTTTCACCATGGTCTCGATCTCCTGACCTTGTGATCCGCCCGCCTCGGCCTCCCAAAGTGCTGGGATTACAGGCGTGAGCCACCGCACCCGGCCTCTATTCCAGTAATTTCAAGATGGCATCTTCCTAAAAAGAATAATGCCGTAATCTTTTTAAAATGCATTTTAGTTAAACTGTCTCTTAGAAAAAGAAAATAAGAAAACTGGAAACTTTTTCTTTTACGGGTGGCAAAAGCAATCAACAGCATAAAATTCTAAAGTAGGCTTCAAAAAAAGGGAATGAAGTCAAAGCTGGTGACTATAAGAATAAAATGTCAGTCCAGGTTAAAGGAACAACTAATGATGACTGGAAGCTGAGAGGATGTTCAATCATGAGCTGCACAACCTAGAGCTCTCAAGAGTCATTAGCTTTGGATGGGTCCTTAGAACTTCCAGGGAATAAGAGAAGGGCCTGGAAGTTGGAAATGGGCTGTACATACTGTACGTTTCACAAGTGTTAACTTTATGTGCTTTCAGAAGGATGTCATTCTAGTCAACACTGTGAAAAGATACATCATTGGCAATTCTTTCTTTCATTTTTTCTTACTTTAACTGACAAGTGAAAATTGTTTATATTTATGGTATATAACGTGTTGATATACATATACATTGTGGAATGGCTCAATCAATTTAGCATATTCATTATTAATTATTTATGTGACTCTAATATGTTAAAGACACAAGGAATATAATCACAGTTACATGTTTTAACAACTTTATTGGGGTGTATTTGCATACCATAGGCTTCACCCATTTTTAAGATACAAATGAGTGATTTTTAGTAAACTTGCTGAGTTGTGCAACATCACCATAATCCAGTTTTCTAACATTTTCGTCACCCCAATAAGATCCCTAATGCCCGTTTATAGTTAATCCCATTTCCACCTCTAATCCCAGGCCACTACTTATCTGCTTGTCCCCATAGATTTGTCTTCTCTGGATATTTTTTGTAAGTAGTGGCATATGGTATGTCGTCTTTTGTGTCTGACTTCTTCCACCTATGTAATGCTTTTGAGGCTCATTCATATGGCACATGTACCAATTTTTTATTCCTTTTTATTGTTTAATAGTAATTTATTGTATGGATATACCATATTTTGTCTAGTCATCATTTGATGGACAGTAAGTTGTTTGCATTTTTAGCGATTATGAATAATGCTACTATAAATATTCACTTTCAAGTCTTGGTGTGGACATATGTTTCTTCTAGGGTAGATATTTAGGGGAGAAATTGCTAGATCATATGGTAAATTTATGTTTAACTTTTAAAGAAACTTCCCAATTATTTTCCATAATGGCAGTACTGCAATAGTACTTTGAAGCTGCCTACTGTATCTCCTTTAAGGATACAGAAGTATTGTGCTAGGTGCTGGCATATAAAGATGAACAAGTCAATTTCTGCCCATAAGCATTATATAGTCTAATAGCCAAAATAATTATAGATACAATTAGAAAGTTGAGGAAATGAAGTCGCTTCCTTTTCTATCTAACTAGTAGAGTCTATGGGGATTTTACACAATTAAGATTGTCTGAAACCAAAATAGAGAAAGCTAAAGGCTTCTTCCTTTCAGACACGTATTAAGCACTTGATATGTTTCTGACAGAAATCAGAGCTAAAGATGGCCTTCTGCCAGAAGTTGAGTTCAGCTGCATGAAACAGAAAATCCCACATAATGAGAGCTTAAACAAATAAAGGATTATTTTTCTGTGATACAACTTGAAACCTAAAGGTAAGCAATTCAGGGCTGGGACTACCTCTCTATAAAGTCATCTGAGATTCAGAGGTCTTTCAGGTTCGGGCTCTACATTCATAGGATCTGGCCCTTGTCTTCAGACTTACAAAATGAGTGATAGAGCTCCCACCTTTACATCATCATTCCAGGCAGTAAAAAGGAGAAACAGTCAAGAGCAGAAGAGTTTGTGCCAGTTGAGGTTTGCTGGCTGGGTTACTTGAATTGCCTCCCTGGAACTTCCATAGAAGACTTCCCTTACATCACTGTCAAGTATTGGATCATGTAGCCACTTGGTCTTCAAGGAAGGCTGGCACATTAGCGTGGCAGCTGGACACGCTGTTGCGCCAGTAAAGCAGGAGTCCATTGGTGAGGAAGAAGATAATAGGTATTGCGTGGACAACCCACAGCCCTGCCTTCTAGGAATAAGTAATCAAGCAAGGGAAAAAGTATGCCAAAGAAGCCTGGTGCGCAGGAGGTGTTTTGTAGTCCTTAATTTGGACCCTTTTCCCCTAAAGCTGAACTTGTTACAGGGACTTGGGAGCATGTAATTTATCTGAGAGGCAATCCCAGGAAACAGGCATGAGGGCTCAGAGAGAATGAGATGGATATGGAGCAAAAGCCAGTTATAAGACACATTATCAAGCATGTTGCAGTAGGTGATGGGGGTTGAGGGGATATCTGGGAAGCACACACAGCATCTGTCATTGTCCACCTGCAGGATGGTGGAGCTGAAGAATGTATCTATTGCCTCTGGCTCTCATTAGTTGAGCACTGCCCCTGGGGGCATTTACTCCCCCTCATTTCCTGGTTGAACTTTATCAGATAAGGAATTTTACATACGCACACACACACACACACACACACACCAGGTAAGACTCTGGGGCAGAATGTGTTTGTCACCCTTAAAGTGGCACTCTGGCTGTGCAAGTTGAATCTGAGCTCACAGGCAACTGGCGGAGCTGTCCAGCAAATGGCGGCTGAAATCAGAGGTAGGCTGGGTGCAGGGACACAGGCATCAGCAGCATCTCCCCCTCATGAAAAGTTCATATTTATAATAAAATCTAATCATTGTGCTCTAACATGACCACTGGCCAAACTGTCCCCCTTTTCGTGGCATGGATGTGACCCTTAATTATGCAATATTCTGCATGTCATTTTTTAAAACAGCTTTGTTGAGATAGCATCAATATACCATACAATTCACCTAAAGTGGACAATTCAATGGTTTTTAGTGTATTTTAGCATTTTCACTAATGACTAATCATATTGAGTCTTTTTTCATGTGCTTGTTGGACATATCTTCCTCGGTGAAATGTCTACTCAAATCCTTTGCTGCCTATCATTAAATTGGGCTGTTTGTCTTTTTGTTATATTAAATTGTAAATGTTCTCTATGTATTCCAGATACGTGTCCCTTATCAGAGATCTGATTTGTAATTACTTTCTCCCATTCTTTGTGTTGTCTTCTCATTTTTGTGGCATCTTTTAAAATATAAAAGTTGCTAATTTTGAGAAAGTCCAATTCTTTTTTTTTTAGATGGAGTCTCACTCTGTTGCACAGGCTGGAATGCAGGGGTGCAATCTCAGCTCGCTACAACCTCCGATTCCTGGGTTCAAGCAGTTCTCCTGTCTCAGCCTCTCAAGTAGCTAGGATTACAGGTGCGCACCACTACACCTGGCTAATTGTTATATTATTAGTAGAGACAGGGTTTCGCCATGTTGGCCAGGCTAGTCTTGAACTCCTGACCTCAGGTGATCCACCCGCCCCAGCCTCCCAAAGTGCTAGGATTACAGGCGTGAGCCACTGTACCCAGTCCACAATTTTTCCCCTTGTTGTTTGTACTTTTGAGAGTGAGAAAGGAGTGCTGAACCCTGTCAGTTTGTCAGCAAGGAGAGAGGGTGGTAAATTAGTGTATGAAATTTAAGAAAAGCTGTAAAAAATAGTTGACATTTAAGCTGGATCTTGAAGAATAAGGAGGTGTACCAGGCACAAAATTGAGGAAGAACTTTTCAGGCACAGAGACCACCTGGGTGGATTATCTCCTAGAATAAGAATCTTCTTGTTACATTTACTATAACTGATTCAAAACCCCCACATATGCCAACAACATACGGTAAACACTGACAGAGACTGTCATGTCTTGCAATTGTTATTAATAAAGCCAATTCACTTACACAAGATTCAATTAAAATGTAATGCTGCATCTGTGCAACTCCCCCAGGAAAGTGGGAAGTAGTGTTTGGAGAAGACCAAATAAACACTCATTAGTGATGACGATACCTCTGAGGACACAGGTTTTAAGTACTAGGTCCCATCTGCTCTCTTTGAAGGATGCACACAACCAAGAATGAAAGCAAGAAAAGGTGTTCAGTGCTCAGTGCGTGCCAAGCACAGAGCAGGAAAAGACCTAGTAGATAACAAATGGTCCCTGCCTTATAATCTAGCTTTGCATGTATGACCCATGCTCTTGAAACCACAGACTGGATGTGACCCCAAGGGTAAGAGAAGTTCCCAAAAGGATTAAGAATGTGTTTTTTTTCCAACCTGGAAGAATAGTGGCTTGGCATCAGAAATTAAGACGCTCTGTTGAAAACAAACAGAAGTGGAAGTGTATCTTCAGGGCAACTTAAACTCATGCTCTTGACAAAAATATTTTTTTAAAAAAGCAAATAAACAAAAGTATTTCTCATGCCCCTCAGTTCATAGACTGAAACCCATGCCGACATGCATTTTTTTATTTTAGTAAAAACTGTCAAATTGTGAAACTTTTCACAAACACTAGAAATGCATGAGAGTGTCCTCCCAATATTCTCACCTGAATTTAGCATCTTTTTATCTCTTGTCAATCTAGCTGGGAAAATGATATTAAAATCTTATTTTGACTGGCATTTCCCCAACTTCCTAGATGGCTTCACATCTTTTCATGTTTATTAACAATTTGCATCTCCTCTTCAGTAAATTATTATTTATATCCTTTGCCCAATTTTCTTAGAGGTAAATTATCTTTTTCTAATTCATGTGAAAGTAGTAAGAGATAGTAACTTTACCTATAGCAAATGTTTTCATCCTGTTTTTCTTTTAAATTAGTTTCAGGGTGTTTTTCCATACTAAATTTTAGATGGCTCATCTTGCTTAAGATCTTTCCACCCCAAGGATCCTAAGTTTTCTTCTATTTCCATATGTATATTTTTAATATTTCTCACACCTACACACATATACATAGTTAGATGGACAGATGGATCAATTCATCTAAAGTGAGTGTGTGTGTGTGTGTGTGTAGGGGTGAGACGACTCAGTGTTTTCTGAGTTCATATGATCTATATGGGGAATCAGATCTAACATGGACCAAGTGTTAAACCATACTTCCAAGAACAACACTACATTAGTAGGCCACCTGCTAACTTCTGCCTTTCACATTTTTCAGCTTAAAACATCTCCATCCTCCCCATTATATAAGAAAGAAGTAGAAGTGTTTCTGACTGCTCCCTCTCCCATGATCTCATAACCCACCAGTTTTGAAGCTACATTATCCAACCTCCTGAATCTCTCTGACCACCCTCCAAGTCCTCCAAGTCCCCATGGCCACTCCCTTGCTCCAGGCCACCATCATCTCACCCTGGGTCTTTGCAGCACCCTCTGCCCCGGACTCCCTGGCTTACGTGCTCATTCCTTCTAATTTCATTCTCCACGCTGCAACCAGGAATATTCCTAAAATACAGACCCCATCTCATTCCTGCCCTACCTATGTTTCTTCCACAGCCCCCACTGCTGTCAAGGTACTGTCCAAATTCCCACATCTGGCTGAGGCTGTCCTGCAGGATTCAGGCAGTTCTCAGCTTTTTCAGAAACCTGTGCAGCCTCATATCTCAGACCGTGTCTCCTATTTCCATGCTCTGACCAGAGCAGACTACTTGCAGCACTTTCAAAAGCCCAAGATTCTTTTTCAGTGGAGCTCCACTGTGACTATGCCCCAGCTCAGCTGTCAAAACTTGCAAACACACTTGTTCAGGTCTTACACCTGGGTGATTCTGACTCCGCGGGTCAGGTGGGATCTCCACATCCACAATCTGTGATGACTCCTATGACCAGCGTGCTCTCTGCCTCCAGGCTGCAGACGTCTGATTCCCTCTGCCTGGAGTCCTCTTCTACCTCCTCCAGCTCCAGCCCCACCCCACCACCCACCCCAAACTGGATATGGCCTCTTCCTCCTTGAAGTCAAATCATAGGTGCTCCTTCCTCCAGGAACTTGCTTTGACAGTCCAGGTTTGGGCTCTTCCTCTTTGCATCCCTGGTTTCCTGGACTTCCCTGATTCAAGCATTCATTGATTCCTCTTCTTCCACCCCAAACTCTGAGTTCGGGAAAGCCTGAGATAGTGGCTGCTGTCTTGCTCACCACTCTGTTTCCTGCACTCAGCAGAGACCTGACACATAGTAGGTGCTCAATAAATGTTTGCTAAACAACAACAACAAATGAATGAACAAATAAACAAACAAATGAACAGACGAGTGGATGCCTGTGGCAGTTTCCATGACAAACACAAACGGCTCGGCCAAGCCAGCAAGCAGGCAGCCGTGTGGCCTGCAGAGGGCACCAGTCTGCTTCTTCATCTCCCTGCAGAATCCTCAGGGCCAGGCACCTGCTGTCAGTCAGAGAGGTGCCCGATGCTCAGTGGTCATTCTGCTGCACTGAAGATTAAGTAGGAGTTGTTTGCCCTTGGCCAATATAAAAAAACCTGAGCGTTCTCCCTTCACTTCTAGCGACAAGTAACACATCCCCTGTCTTGCCATGAAAAGAGCTGTAACTGTAGCAACCGGTGGCAGGTTTTCTGTTCCCAGGTGGGGAAGTGAGGAGAGACAAACAGAGGGGTGAGAGGGAAACAGAAGGAAGACTTGCTGGTAAGAGACCCTATGATGTATTTTTTCTATGTAAACAAGGTCAAAACTGCTCCTCCGGGAACAGCAAAGTTCTCCGCATGTCTCCAAGCTACGAACTTGCATGCTAGCTACTAACTAGCTACTCTCCCTCTCTCTCTCTTCCCCCTTCTCTCTGTGTGTATGTCTCTCTCTCTGTCTCTTCCTCCACCCTCTCTCACTATCTCTCTCTCTACCTTCGACATCCTTTTATTCTAGGGGAGAACAAACTCTAAGTTCAGATTGAATGAGCATCCAAAAGAAGTATCTGGAGGGAGATTTTGTCTTCCCTCCTACGGACCCTGCTGGAGCCCCAGCTCAGATCAGCCCTCTGTCAGCAATGAATGCTTCGTGCTGCCTGCCGTCTGTTCAGCCAACGCTACCTAATGGCTCGGAGCACCTCCAAGCCCCTTTCTTCGGCAACCAGAGCAGCAGCCCGTTCTGTGAGCAGGTCTTCATCAAGCCCGAGGTTTTCCTGGCCCTGGGCATCGTCAGTCTGCTGGAAAACATCCTGGTTCTCCTGGCCGTGGTCAGGAACGGCAACCTGCACTCCCCAATGTACTTCTTCTTCTGCAGCCTGGCGGTAGCCGACATGCTGGTGAGCCTGTCCAATGCCCTGGAGACCATCATGATCGCCATCGTCCACAGCAACTACCTGACCTTGGAGGATCAGTTTATCCAGCACATGGACAACATCTTCGACTCCATGACCTGCATCTCCCTGGTGGCCTCCATCTGCAACCTCCTGGCCATCGCTGTCGACAGGTACGTCACCATCTTTTACGCGCTCCGCTACCACAGCATCATGACCGTGAGGAAGGCCCTCACCTTGATCGTGGCCATCTGGGTCGGCTGCGGCATCTGTGGCGTGGTGTTCATTGTCTACTCGGAGAGCAAGATGGTCATCGTGTGCCTCATCACCATGTTCTTCGCCATGATGCTCCTCATGGGCACCCTCTACGTGCACATGTTCCTCTTTGCGCGGCTGCATGTCAAGCGCATAGCAGCACTGCCACCTGCCGACGGGGTGGCCCCACAGCAACACTCATGCATGAAGGGGGCAGTCACCATCACCATCCTCTTGGGGGTGTTCATCTTCTGCTGGGCCCCCTTCTTCCTCCACCTGGTCCTCATCATCACCTGCCCCACCAACCCCTACTGCATCTGCTACACTGCCCACTTCAACACCTACCTGGTCCTCATCATGTGCAACTCCGTCATCGACCCGCTCATCTACGCCTTCCGGAGCCCGGAACTGCGCAACACCTTTAAGGAGATTCTCTGTGGTTGCAAGCGCATGAACTCGAGATAGGATGCAAGGCCATGGAAATGATCATCAGTCGGGTCACTTTTGACCCTCCATCCACCCAAGATGTTTAGAAAGAAAAAAAAATACTTAGAAGATATAAAAATGTGTTAACAGCCATGATTGTACTTGTCGTTTGTTTTTAAGTTGACAAAGCCTTTTAAAGGGGGAAATGGTGAATAACAGACTCTCTGAAAGGGTTCTAAGATGGGGAAGTCACAAACTCTGATTTCCCAAATAGTCACTGGGAGAAATCAGCGAAGGCTTCTCTGCGTGCTCTCTGCACTCATTTCCAAACACCCAGAGTGTGTGATGCCTGTCTGCTCATCTGCTCCACACCCACGTCTTCACGCTCCAGGTCAGACCAGACTGAAGGATTCTCATGCACAATAAGGGTGGTTGAGATCTCTTGCAAGCAAACCTGTTACAGCTACGACCTCCTGCTGCCAGCTGCACGGATAGATAGCTTTGCACTTATAACTCCATAGGAGACCGAGTTCTACTCTATTATTGTATTTGCAGTTAGACAACTGTCCCTTTGTGAAAGAAGCAATGCTATGCTGTTTTCCCCTTTTCTTACCCCCATATCCCTTCAGTTGTCCCCGCCCCCAAAGGTAGCATGAGGATGGAACCCACTTCTATTTTTCTGTTGTTGCATTGGTGTTTGTTGTTATTATTTTTATGGATTAAGTCTGAGACAACCTTCAAAACTCTAACGAAAGAGAGAAAGTGTTTTAGACAATCAGAATATACTTGTGTACTTATATTTTGATAGCTTGCTATTTTAGGGTATAAATTACTCTTTTTAAAATAACTTCTTTTATTCTATCATTTACTTTTAGCCTTTAAAATAAGAAAGGAAATCATGGGTTGGGTGTACAGTACGTGTGTGTGTGTGTGTATATATATATATATATATCTTACACACAAGAAATTGCTTTACTGTAGCTTAAGATAGTTTGAGAAACTGTAGAACCACTGTGTGGCTTTCTTGGGAGCCCTTGCTTTTGCTTATAGCAATTGCATCTCTATAACAGGACTTCTTCAATATTATCTATGAAAGAGAAAGGGTTTCTTTTGTTCTTTTCCCCTTTTGCTTGTTCTTTTCCCCTTTTGTGTTGAAGTTGGATGACCCTATTATCAATGTCTATACCTTATCAACTACAGGAATTCCTTCCTGGGAGCAAAGGGTGAGATTGGCTGACTAGAGCTGGCATTGTCAGATCCTTTTCTGCCCTAGATAACTTCAGTTTGTGCTTTCTGGCTGTGCCCATATCTACCCGTCACAAATTCTTATATTAAGCTGTGTGTTGGGGTGCAATTGTGTGTTTATCTTGTGCTAGCACACCTTGGGGTTCTTTTGTTCTTGAAGATTTTCTGCTAATGTAAGCAAAACCATTCCTTTCTTGCTTTATGATGTTTGGAAATAATAAAAAGCTTTTATGGCTGCTAAATGTGTGCTACGTTGAAATATACCACCTGGAATCACTCTGGTGACTCCTGCACACGGCCATGGTATGTTTCCCTGCAATTCAGTCATGACTTTGTAAGCGGCATAAACAGCTCCATTGACCACAGTGCTAGTCTTTTCTAGGGCAATGCCTTTTAGCCAGACTACAAAACTCTCCCATTTAGTTTCCAAAAATACCAGGTTTGTGGTTCCCGGGCCACTGTCATTCCCCATTATTTTAATCAAGACACTAAATCACAGGACTCTTCTATGGCCACTCAGTGGGTAAATGTAGAGAAGGGGGAATCTAATTATTTGAAAGTGATATGAGTAGCTATAGGGATTACGATGTCTTTTTTCTATGTAAACAAGACAAAAATAACTTACTTTTCACTCGTATATCAATTTTCACATTATTTCATTTTATCCCGTTAGCAAACCTCTAAAACAGGTGAGTCATTTTACAAATGAAGAAATTTGGTCTTGGAGGGGTGATGTGGTTGTCCGGGAACGCCCAGCTAGTTAGGGTCATGGTATATTGTGCATCCTGGGGCTGATGTCCTTTTGCACCAATATGCTGCTGCCAACAGGTTTTCATCATCAAAAGTGATCCCCCTCTCCTCCCTGTATGTTTTAGCTTGCAGGGGCACTTCCAAACTGGAAGGCCCATGAGCATCACCTGGCATCTTGTGCAAGTGCGGAATCCGATTTGGCAGGTCCAAGGTGGGGACTAAGAGTCTGCATTTCTAACTCTGACAAGCTCCTCGGGGATGTGGCTGCTGGTTCGCGGACCCCATCTTAAAGAGCAAGGGCATAGAGGATTTTCAAATGAGCATTATGCGAAGTAAAAGTACTCTTCTGCCTAGAATGCTGACCCCGCACCAGGGACTGTGCTAAGCACTTCACAGGCATTTGCTCCTCGTGATAACCCTACCAGGTAGATACCATGGTTATCCTGATTTTACAGATGAAGGATGTGAAACTCAGACAGCCTGTCTATAGGAACTCAGTCAGCAAGTAGAGATAGGGAGACTCGAACTCAGGCTGACCAGCCCCCACCCCCAAATCTAACCCAGTGTCCTAGCACCTCTTGCGAAGACACAGGGACCTTTGAGCTGGGACCCAGTGACCTGGGAGCCATGTGTTGCCATGCAGAGAGAATCTGATGCATGTTTCTACCACACACAGGTTCAGATGTTCCCAGCAGTTTCCAGAGAGATGTCATAAAAATCAAAAGGCACAATTAATTATTTAACTTGCTATAAATTTTCCAAAGTCTGTGAGTAGCCCTGGGGAGTGCATCAAAGAGGTAAGTTACAGAGGCATCCGCTTCTCTAGTGAACAACCCTGAATGCTGGGGTGCCACTGTCTCCTCCCCGAACGCTTTCTCAGATTCTCAAGTGGGAACTCACCAGATGTTTCAAGCGGCAGGACAGTCATGTTTGAAAATGCTTAATGGTTGGAAGTAAAAGCACACCATGATTTTAGTTCATTTGTTAATTCATTTGTCGCTTTTCACCCCCATCCCCAAGACAGAATCCCTGCAGCACTTGATTCTGAGTCCTGAGATGTCGTTGCCTGCTGTCCTTATTTAGGATGAACTTTTGATTTTAATTTTTAAATCCTTCCACAGGGCTGGGTGCTAAAACATACTATAGCCTCTCCAGCTGAAAACATTTTTTAATTCACCCTCACCTCCACTAAAATCCATTCGCCACATAGCAGCCAGTGCAATTATTTAAAAATATAAATCAGATTATATTGCACTTCTGCTCAAAACTTTTCAGTCTCTCCCATGACCTTTTGAATAAAAGGTCAGTTCCTTACCCAGCCCTACTAAGCTCTAGTCAACTGATCTCTTCTGATAACTCTCCAGCCTCCCCTTACACTGTGCCTCTGCCCCGCCCCCAAACCAGACTCCTATTTGCCATATGCTCCTCTCTGCCCCAGGGCCTTTGCAACCACTGTTTTCCCCTGCCTCGAGTCTCTACCTCAGATCTTCTTGGCACAGGCTTCTTCTTAGCCTCCAGCCCAAATCCTCAGAGGCCTTCCCTGACTACTCTCTCTAAAGGAGGACCTCAGTCACTCACACCGTCACTGTTTTATCACAGATCTTATTGCTATTTTATATTTTCTTGTTAATTTATTTGATTTATTCTCACCAATCTCTCTCACCAGAAAGTAGTACCTAGGAGATAAAAATAGTCAATAAAAATATGTCACTTTATTAATACATTTAAATATGAGCTCAAGTCTAACCAAAGACAATATAGCACACTGGAGATTCTCAAATTTTGGTGACTGTCAGCACCATGTGAAGTTGGAGAAAGACAGCCTGTTGCCTGAACCTCATGATCCAATAGATCAGAATCATCTCCAGATATCTGAAAATTTTTAAATCCACAGGTGATTTTCTGAGTTTGGTATACACAGTGTATGACGTCCACCAAACTCAGAAAACCACCAAAACCAACAAGTACTGACTATTATCCTTACAGAATAACAAAAATCAACACCTCAGGAGCTTACACATCTGCCCTATCACCCGCTCCTGACATCCTTTCATGTCAGGGTGTCAGCTACCTTAAGTTAATGTTGGATCATCCAAAAACCAATGCAAATCTAGAAACTTGGAAGAACCAGATAACAAAGTGAAGAATAAAAGAGAAACCCTTCAATTAGACAACTCAACCTTTCACATCTAAGAGCACTTATTTAGGAGCCAAATCAATAAAAATAATAATAAAAGACATTATATGGTGTTTATTATGTGGCTGACACTTTGCTAAGCACTTAGGTATATTAACTTATTTAATCATTGCCAAAACCCCATAAGGCAGGCACTTTTATCCCTTGTCCTATAGATAAGGAATCTGTGGATGACAGACGTTAATCATCTTGACCATCTTGACCGATACTACTCAGCAGGGAAGAGGCAGAGCTGAGATGATGGGAAAATGACCACTAATCCTACAGTCTTAAAGAAGCACTTATGCATTGAATTCACTTTTCTTTAATCATCAGAGATGTAGATAAAAACCAACACACAAGGACACCCAAGGCAGTAGCAGCAGCAAGGGAAAAAAGGCTTTGGAGGAGGAGCCAGGGAGTGCTGGCTGTGCATCCTTAGGCGAGTCTCCTGACCTCTGGGTGCCTCATTGGCTCGTCGGCAAAGTGGGAGCTCTACCTACTTACGAGGCAGCAAGCAGTTGTGATGATTCAGTAAAGCATAACAATGTCCCAAAATAATTAGCACATGAACTTCACGTCCCCTTTCCCCTTCGCTTGCTGGACTCTAGACATTTCTGACATTGCCTGCAGTTTTCCTGCCCCTCATCTCCGAGGTTCCTGAAAACAGGAGTTATTAATGAGGGGAAGGAGAGGAGAAGGCGAAAGTTGAGCCTAATGTTTCTACAAGTACAAAGTGAATTCCACTGAGGCATACGAGATGGTTTGTGATGGGTACCCATATCAACACATGCCCACTTTCCTTCACAGAATAACTTTCCAAGTAAACAACAATTTGAATATTTTAAAGTGTATTAACATAATATGTATGTCTGAATGTATATTATATTGTTTATAAAACTCATTTTAAAAATAGTATTGCTAAACATGAGACTTGAGTAGTACCTGCAAAGAAAGAAGTGAGTTGACTAGGATAAAATTAAATAAAGCCAGGCACAGTGGCTCACACCTGTAATCCCAGCACCTTGGGAGGCTGAGGTGGGTGGATTACTTGAGGCTAGGAGTTCAAGACCAGCCTAGCCAACATGGTGAAACTCCGTCTCTACTAAAAAATACAAAAATCAGCTGGATATGGTGGAGCACGCCTGTAATCTCAGCTACTCAGGAGGCTGAGGCACAAGAATCACTTGAACTCTGGAGGCAGAGGTTGCAGTGAGTCGAGATCGCACCGCTGTACTCCAGCCTGGGCAACAGAGCAAGACTGTCTCCAAAGGAAAAAAAAAATTCAATTAATGGGATATAGGCATTTTAAAATTCAGAAAAGGAATGTTTGAAAAATTCAAGTTCAAGACAACCTACACTCAAAATAAAACCATTAGAGGAGAAGGGGAGAAAGGCCCAGAAATAAGGCAGGAGAGGAGAGGAAGTCAAGGATCCCACTGAGACTGGGGCAAGAGAGAAGCTGCCCCATCCATGTGATGGGTCCACAGAGAAGGATAGATCGAGTCAGGATTCTCAAGCAGTTTGGCTGTGCAATTGGCAGGTATTCTCTGACCCCTTGGCATTCTCTGGAGAAAGTGCTGAAAATATTTTCACTGCATTTCACTTGGGTTTGTCAGCCTCGACATCACTGACATTTGGAACCAGGTGATTCTCTGTTGTAGGAGGCTGTCCTGTGCATTGTAGGATGTTTAGTAGCATCTCCGGCCTCTACCCATGAGATGCCAGTAACTCCCCCAAATCATAACACATGGCAAAAATGTCTCCAGACATTGCCAAATGTTCTCAGGGGGATGAAATTTCCTGTATTACCCTCATTTTGTTCCTCTCCACCTTATTTCTTTGACTGTGATGCCACATTGGGACTGAACCACATGGGGGCCTGGTTTTATGCAGGCTGCCAAGGTGATGTATGTGAACATCCAATCATATGCCTGGAAAATAGTGCTCAGAAAAAGGTGCTATTGTACTAGGTTAAATAATCCACTAATTCAAAGGAGCAAAGGGAGCATGTTAAGCCTTATGTGTCACATTAACATGGGTCACCTTAAACCAAGCTTTCTTGGATGAGCAAAATGGTTTCAGCAATGCTCCTCAGGCCCCAGAGACTCCCCATCAGAGAAGTTACTACACCATTTCATTTTTCTTCTAACTTCTCCTTTCTACCAGGCTGTTAACCAAAAATTGAAAGCATGTTAGAGCACTGATAAATTCAACAAATGGCTGAATGAGGTTTGTGGCTCACTCCTATAATCCCAGCACTTTGGGAGGTCAAAATAGGAAGGCTGCTTGGGACCAGGAGTCCCAGACTAGCCTGGGCAATACAGCCAGGCATGGTGGCATACACCTGTAGTCCCAGCTACTTGGGAGGCTGAGGTGGGAGGATTGCTTGACAAGCCCAGGAGTTGGAGGCCACAGTGAGTCATGACTGCACCACTGCACTCTAGTCAGGGCAACAGAACAAGGCTCTGCCTCAAGAAAAAAAAATCAACAAATGTAAGCATGGACCTCTGACCCAGGGGTTTGCAACTAACGGCACAGAAGCAAAAAGAAAATCTTGAAGGCCTAGAGCTCCCTTCTGATTTTGTTTTCCAGTCTTTGAGGTCAGGCAGACCCATGTTCAAATCCTGCATCTTTTACTTGCTGTGTGATCATCATTGAGGTTCAGCCTCCTCATCTGTAAAATGGGATAATAATGACTACACTTTAAAACCTGTTTTAAAAAGCAAAGTAAAATCAATGCAAAGGATCCCACATGGCAGCTGAAATAAAAGGCACACAATAAATGCTCTCTGTATCCAGCACAGATTATAAGCAAACCCTGGACAGAATCTCCTCGGTGGTCAGGATTTCTCTGGAAGAATTTCAACCTCTGTTTCAACAGTCACCAAGGACAAGTGCAAGGTTGTCACTCTTAGACTAAGAAGTGATGCAAAGTAAGCTCTCATGAGCTAAGTGGGAATCCAGCAGCTGCTAAATTGGAATTTTATTTTATAATTAAATTCTTCATTATTTGGCATAACAGGGGCTTTGGCAGGGGCTTCGTAGCATTCTATATTCCATCCACTTGTGAATATTCATTAAGCTTTTGTTTCTGAAAACTTTGTAAGAACTTACAAAATGTTCTTTCAAATGCTCCATTTTGCCATCTTGTTAATTAGGCCATGCTGAAATCAAGTGTATACCCCCAGAGCTCTCCGCAGAGTGGAAGTGAAGAATTTGGCTAATGATGTGAGCTGCTCAAGCCAGAAACACACATTTCCCATGAAATCTCCCAATAATCAGTTCATTTCTCTCAACACGCTATAGAACACAGGCCTGAGCACCGAAATAGATACATGTACAATCCTGCCAGCATGTTTGTTTTTATTAGGGGGAAAGAATCCTTCCTAGTGTTGTCCTCATTGCTTCTGTGATATGTGCTGGATTTTGAAGAGGCTGGCACATCCCACTTGGCATCAGAAAGAACACAGAGCAAAGTCACAGGTGGTCCTCAGGGTAACTACCAGAGAGTGGCTGTGAAGGACTCTGTTTATCAGGAAAGAAGAAGCTGTTTCCTCACCCTGAAAGGATGGGGGTGCTGAGCGGAGGAAACCGAGCTGAAATTCAGGAGAGCCTGGGACCAGGCATGGCTCGAGGCTCGTATGACATGAGCAAGTCTATTGTTATCTTGTGGGTTTCAGTTATACCATCTATGCGACTAGCAGAGCTGGATTCTGAATCCAATGTGTGGTTTTCTACTCTCATCCTTGTCTGTGGCGGTCACAGGTCACGGCTGCCACAGCACTGTGTTTCAGATGAAACAAACTCCACCTCAACACCAGCCCCAATGCAAGTGCCCGGCCCAAACTGACCAACTGGAGTCCTCTACCTCTTGGCCACAGCAGCCAGGTCCATGACCTAAGGCAGCCCAGGGAGACTCAGTAGTACTGTTCTTGAAATACAAAGACAGAAAGAGGACCTCCTCCCCCAGGCCTTTGGTTACCAAGCTACCTGAGGCTTAAGGAGTAAGGGGCCAGTCTGTTAGAGGATGAAGCCAACATCAAAGAAAGCAGGTAAAAGAAAGAGAGATTTTTGATCCTAGCATTTCAGCACCATGATCCAGCTATGCCTGAAGCTAGTCCAGAATTTCAGTTACTGAGCTATTTGTCATTTTTAACCAACAGTATTCTGACACATACAGAGGCCAAATTATTGATTCTTCAAAGGCCAGTGTCATGGTTAAGGTGGACGAGAAGAAACCAGGTCAGGGAAAGGGGAGGATAGAGGGAACCTGAGCGAGAAGAATGGCTCCAAGCTCAATGATACCACCTCTATCTTGATCTGCTTTGCATAGTGAGTTTACACATTTGCAAAAAGAATTAGCTAAAAACCACATAAACAAAAGCAAACTCCTAGAGTAGACGATTTAAAGTAACTTCTGATCTGCCATCCTATTTATACTAAGAATAAACAGGCAGAACTTCACTGAAACATTTCTAATTAAAGTATGAAAAGGAAGGTAGAAAACTGGACAACAGAAACAGAATTTCTACTATGTTCAGCCACTGGCCTCCTTTTTGGTGACCCCCATGATTTCTGGATGGAACTGCACCGCACCACTTCTCATGTGCTATGGTAACTATAAAATATGATAACATTAAGACAACCTAGGTTTTCTTGGCAACTGAATGGCTAGGGAAAGACAGGTTTCCAATAGGTGGAGGCTCTGACATGCTCAGTGAGAGGCTGCATCTCCAGGGTTTATGGACCAGCCAGTGAAAAGCTCAGAGTCTTTGCAGAAGGAAGCAGAGGACGGTGATTCAGTGCTGCAGGGAGGAAAGTGGAGAGAAGAAATGAGGAGGGCTTAGGAGTCTCGTGGTGATGTCTCCTAAGCTGCTTGCTGCATGGGGTGCAAAGAAACCTCTTCTCTCGTCACAAAACCTTCAGTAAAATGCATGAGTCACCAGTGCTTAGAGCAATGGATTTCGTCTTTGGGATAGAAACAACAGGCTGAGTTCAACTTCAAGGTTGGCGGACAACATAAACTACAGGTGCCCAGAGGAAGCAGAAGACGTTCAATATTTATATCTGTCTCCTCTTCCCTCCCATCTTCCTGTGACGCCTCCACACTGAGAGGGCCATGAGGAGGCAGGCTCTACCTCATTCCTCTCCAAGTTCACCCCAGTGCCTGGCCCACAACCTGGTCCAAAGCAGACTCAGAAAATGTCTGAGGACTGAGCAGATAAATAAATGAAGGCAACTTGAGACTTCCTAGTTAATTCATTCAACAAGATGAGCAGTGTAACATAGAGCTACCACGAATTTTAGAAGAGGGCAAGACTTGAATTCCATCTGGGATCATGCTTCTCATTGCCTCTCACCAGTATGGGGCCATTTATTTCTGTTTCCTCCCCAAGAAAAATGGGAATAATGCTAACATCTAGGTCAAGGATTGTTTAGATAGTTCAACAAAATAATACATATAAGGCCTCTCAGCACAGTGCCTAGCATCCATTAGTATTCGTACTATTGCTAATAATATCATGAAAGAATATTAGTGGGTCACCATAGTACATTCTGGGCACAACCCACAGGGCTTCTTAAATAGAAATATGTACCCAAATCCCCTGGGAATCTTGTTGAAATGCAGATTCTGATTCACAGGCCTGGGGTGGGGCCTGACACTCCACGTTTCTAGCAGACACCATTGATGCCAATGCTGCTGTTCTGAGGCCCATGCTTAGCGTGGCGAGGCCTCCCACAATCAAGACAGTAGAACAGAGGACGAGTCAACCCACAGCAGGAAGTCATAGCTAACACGCTCCTTCCCAAAGCAACTGTATCCACTCAATCCTGTAAGACCAAAGGAAATGCCTTGGGACATCAAAAGGGATCATAATTAAATGAAATTGTCTTGCATTTTTCTTCATACAGGATTAGTTTCCATCTCCCCTCTCTCATTCTGCTCTGGCAGTCTCTCTCCACGGCACCCACTTGTTTGGGATGAAATGATGCAGTTAGGGGAGTTATCAACGTTCCAGACATGAGCATGAATCACCAGCAAACAGTCCACCCTCTGAGTCACCCATGTCTGAGAAGATTCCATCCATACAAAATCCCACTAGAAAACTCCAAAAAGAGGAAAACTGAGCTGTCAAGCAAGCAAGGCGTGGAGCAATGGGAAGACAGGATGGCTAGTGAGGGTGAGTCAAGGCACCCAGAACTATTTGCACTGGCTCTAGGTGAACTAGCACCACTGAGAGAAGTGGTTCTCAAATTTGGAGGCAACTGTAAAACTTTAAACATAGTGATTCTAGGTCCTATCCCTCAGAGCATTTGATTTAATTGGAGGGAAGTGCAGACCAGATGGAGGGATTTTTTTTTCAAAAGCTCCAGTGTGACACTTTGGAGAACTGGCATCAGTCAGCTCAGGATGCGACTGCCATCAGTCCTGGGCAATGCTCATTCCACTAAGCCAAGGATTTCCCTTCTGTAAAATGGGAAGAATCATTTGCTTCAGGACCATGGTGAGTATCACGGATAAAAAGTCCCAGCAGTCTCCTCGGCAAACATTCATCATTCCTATGCATTTTCCTGCCAGGATAAAACCTTATCTTTTTGAACTTATATCTCATCTATAATTTCAAGCCAATTTAGCAAGTATATCTTATCTGCAATTTCAAGCCAATTTGGCAATCACCAACTTTGCAATTGCTTGTTTTCAGACGATGTTAGGCTTCAACTATCCTACTTGGCACATAAAATCTGTACCTTCTTTCTGAGCCTACCCTTTCTTCTTCTCCAAGTCTGAATTTCCTTCTCTTCTGTCAACACAAGTTGAGTGTTCAACATGGACCCGGTGCTTTGAATGCAGTAGAGAATGAGATAGCTTGGTCCTCACAAAGTCTGCAGGGCAGGTAAAGTGGCACTTCTTAGTTTGGATTCTTCTTTAAAGCGAAAGTTTGCAGGGAAAGGGAACAGAAAGCTACAGACAGATTGACCTGTTCACTGTGTCTCTTTAAGCCAATTGTTTAGCACTTCTGTGCCTCAGTTTCCCCATTTGTAACACAAATGGTTATAGTACTTACCAGCTGACACTGGGTAGGTAAACAGACTGTGAAGGTGATAAGAACATCTTATCAAGCAGGTTTTATATTAACCAAGACTTCTCTCCCAATCTCAGATCACTTTCCTAATGGGGAACAAAAAAGGAAGCAAAGATTTAGTGCAAAGGCAAACAAATTGTTTTCCGTGTTCTAAAGCTCAGCCAGAAACACTTGAGCAGGTAAGAACTTCCTCCACAACACTGAGGAACAAGAGACAGCATGTCACTTTCATTCTTTTAAATCGAATTCTGATGACCCCTATTTATTCCAGACACAAGCAGAGTCAAGATTCTTTCCATTGCAAGCAACAAAATCTCATCTCGAACTTGAGCAAAAAACAGAACAGTGTGGAGAGGGGGTACTTATTCAGGCCCTGCTACATCTATGTAGTGAAATGACATCATCAGAAATCTTTCCTTCTGTGTGTCCCAAGAATATGCCCTTCTTTTGTTTTTTTCTCTAACAGGTTACTTTTGCCATCAGCTCACCAACTCCAGGAGAAAACCAGCTACTCTTTCCTAATAGTCTCCCTATTCATGTCCCTCCACCTCAAAAAAAGAACACAAACTTTAGGCCAGCTAGCTCAAATCTATGCCAGCCTGAACTAATCACTATGAGCAGCATCTTCGCTCAGGTCAGGATACAACCACACCCTGGAGCTGGTGATGGGGCAACAGCCACACCCAAGCCACAAGGACCAGCAGAGATGGAGAGGATGTCTCACACAAGAGAATTGGGTGTTGATTCCAAGAAAAGGCCAGCAAAGCCAGTCACTGTGCACTTTTCTCTCCTATTCTACTCTCTTAGTCCCCAACACTTCGACTCTTTTATAGGCTTTATTTGCACAATCCACTCATTCTTGCAGGGCTGCAGGGGTTCTTTTGCTTGCTCTAAAATATAGCTGGTAATTTCTAGATAGCAATTTAGTACATCCATTTTACAATACTAAACCATCTTCTAAAAATTATATCCAAAACCACAGACACACATGATAGGAAAAATGCTTAGTTTTGTAGTGAGTATTCCTACAAGTTGGGTTTTTCAGTTCTTTCTTTCTAACATTTAAGGGCTTGCATAAGCTAGTCTGCTAAATGGTTTGTTTCTCATGCCTAGTCTTGTCCTTGGTTTCATAATACCACTAGACAGAAGCTTTGATTTTTCTGGGCCACAGTACAGCTCAGAACTAATCAAGTGGATGTGTGTTATGAATCAAAAAATAAGTAAATAGTAGCTTAACTCTTAAAGCAGTAGTATGAAATAAAAACAGGCGAACCATTTCCTCAAATTTTACTCAATTTTAAAATTCTCCTTTCCCACTCCAACTTACACATAGTCAGGTTATTAAAAACAAAAAAGGTATGCAAGCAAATTTTCTTTTTTTATTTTATTTATGTATTTATTTATTTATTTGATGGAATCTTGCTCTGTTGCCCAGGCTGGAGTGTTGTGGCACAATCTCTGCTCACTGCAACCTCCACCTCCCAGGTTCAAGCAATTCTCCTGCCTCAGCCTCCCAGTAGCTGGGATTACAGGTGCCTGCCACCACACCGAGCTAATGTTTGTATTTTTAGTAGAGAAGGGGTTTCACCATGTTGGCCAGGCTGGTCTCGAACTCCTGACCTTAAGTGATCTTCCCACCTCAGCTTCCCAAAGTGCTGATATTATAGGCATGAGCCACTGCGTCCAGCCTGTGCAAATTTTCTAGTAGGAATTTTTGTAAAAATGAAAAGCCAAAATGTCCATTCACTGGTGAAGGGATAAACAAAATGTGGCACATCCATATGAGGAAATAATATTCAGCTATAAAAAGGACTGGATTGCATTTACAACACAACTGATCCTCAGAAACATTCTACT
This sequence comes from Theropithecus gelada, assembly GCF_003255815.1. Classification (NCBI taxonomy): domain Eukaryota; kingdom Metazoa; phylum Chordata; class Mammalia; order Primates; family Cercopithecidae; genus Theropithecus; species Theropithecus gelada. The sequence goes on along the minus strand of NC_037678.1, from coordinate 46,348,512 downwards.
AAGTGAAAGAAGGCAGACACACACAAGACTAGATTTTGCATGACTTTATGAAATATCTAGAAAAGACAAATTCATAGAGACAGAGGGTAGTTTCGTGGTTTTTCTGCGCCTGGGGGAGGCAGCAGGGATTAACTATGAACAGGGTTTTATTGGGGAGGTAGAAATGTCCTGATACTGGAATGTAGTGATGGCTGCAGTACTCAGTAAGAAACTAAAAAATAATTGACCCTTCACTCAAAATGAGGGAATTTTATAGGAATAAATTATACCTCAACAAAGTTGTTCTAACAGCTAAAAGACAAATGAAATGAGATAATGTGCCTGTTGTTCCATTGCAATGGTCAGTGACCCACCTACCCGTATTAGCAGGATGTCCAGACCATCCCCCTAAAGACACTCCAATACCTTACACTTTTGTTAGGATCACAGAGGGAAAGTTCAGCTCTGCTCATATCTATCTCCAAGAACAAATTAGGTCCCAGCTTTTTAAGACTAGGGACAACCACAGCAAGAATCCCACTACCCCAACATGTAATGGGCCACCCCAAAGTGGCCCAGACTCCCAGTACATCATGGCCAGGCCCCTTAAACTTACTGAAGCTGCAGATATCCAGGGCATAAACCTCCCACAGCTCAGCCTCCTTTTTGGCAACCTAAAACCACCACTCAGACCTACTCCCAGTTCCATGTCAGACCCAACCTCCACAGGCTATTTCATTCAACCCCTATATAGGTCACCAGATAAAATAAAGGACGCCCAGTTAAATCTGATTGCAAATAAACAAATCATCATCTTATATAGTTTAAGCATATTCCAAATATTGCACAGGATGTACACTAAAAAATTGTCATTTGGCAACCCTACAAAGGAAATTAATGAGGTGATTCAAGTGAGATATATTTTGATTTGCTAAATCAAGCAACTCCATCCCCACAACTGTTTTCTATTATTTCTTGGCACTTTTATTTCCCCTGTCCTTAGGTCTTAGTGGGAACCCCATCCCCCTAAACCCAGTAAGTCTTTCTAACTTGAAATCTCAGGCATGCCCTGGCTGGCTGTTTGATTGCCCTCGCTGCACTGCTTCTGTGCCTCCCAGGAGCAGCCTGGGCAGTTTCCAAATGGAGCTGCATTCTGGGAACTGAAAGCAGCTCGTAGGACTGGAGCACAGAGGGCTTGTTTAGGATCAGGGAGTGACATGACTGGAGAGTCAGTCAGTGCCTCGTCATGGGGAAAGAAGGACCTTATATGGCATCCTGAGGGCTCTGGGTGGATTTCTGTAAGTGATGGAATGCCAAAAATGTAATCTGGGCAGTGAAGTAACACAAATGTGTTGGATGTGTAGGAATGATGACTTAGGTGGAGCAGTTAGGAGACAGTGGTAATAGTCCAGATGAGATGGCCAGCTCTGTGATTATTAACAGCATCACTCCTTTCCACATGTCATAGTCTTGACAGCCTTCCACACTTGTATCTTATTTTCCTGTTAGACTAGTTAAAGGCATTGTTGAATATAATTAGATCTTCCTGATCATTCTGTGGAGATCTATGCGCCATCATTATCCATCTATTCCTGTTTATAATACAGATCTCTCAAAATAATCATGGAATTTGTTAGATTTTACTGTAATTGGCCATAAAAATACATAAAAATCATTGCATTAAAAAAAATCCCAGGGAGAAGCAACTGTGTTGTCAACCTGTTCTCTTCCAGAAGCCCCTTGGCGTGTTATGTTAACTGGTCCTCTCACCCACAAGCTCTGTATTCCAAAAGTCAGATCAGCCTTGCTAAGGTTGTTAAGTCCTACAAAAACTCTGTTTTCCTCTTTCCCCTGATCAAGGGAGCCTCTTACCTCACACTGGTGCACCTAAGAGGAACCTAGAGCATCTCTTGCTGAAAAAATAGATATATATTTTAATGCATACTCTATCTTTGCTCAAGAAACATCTGTTAGTGTTAATATTTATAATTCCTCAAGCAACCACATTGTGCTGGACTCTTTTCAGGTGTTACGTCTAATCTCAACAACAACCTTGCAAAGAGTATAACATTCCCATCTTACAAGGGAGAAAACCAAGGCTCAAAGACAGCCATGTCACTCCCGCAGCACTTGATTTGGTACTGTATTAAAGCTCCCACAACAGCTAGGAAGATATGATTCTGATATCTTTCTATTCTCTGAGGTGAGGGATTGTGGCAAACAGTACTGACTCTAACAATAAAGAGAATTAGTATGTGCTGGGAGGCCACCGTGCACCAAGCACCATTCCAGGTGCTTTACAGTGACAAACTTACTTAATTTCATGTTTACTTAAATCCTCTTCATCCCTCAGGTGCCAGACATTGTGCTAAACTATCTGCAGAGATCTGAATTTGTACCAATCAAGTTCATCATGCCATTTTCTCTTTTCATTTTATTGAATCCTCAAAAAAAAACAAACACACAGAAATTCTCCTCATTTTGTTGATGCTGATACTGAGGCTCAGAGAGGCAGGTAACTTAGCCAGGGTCACACAGCTAGAAAGCAGCAAAGCCAAGATGCACACCCAGGTCTGAGGTGAAAGCCTGAGCTGTTTCCGATGCGAGGAGTCAAACGGGGCAGGGAGATCGCCATCATTTCATCATAAAAACACATTTTCGAAGGATTTGAAAGTGTACGCCATTTAATAAAGGAAACACTAACATGTGTTTAGAAAAGAAAATAACCAAACCTCAAAGTCTAAAATGTTTGCCTAATATCCAAGAGCAATTTTGATAAGATGGACACACCCTTTTAATGGATAAATTCAAACTTCTGAAAAGAAAGACGAAAATCTGTCTAGCTTTACTTTCCTACGACTGGATAATGATTAGATGTTCGGTACATACACACACACAAAAATTAAATGGGACAGGAAGTGACTGTTGCTGCTTGGGGAAAAAAAGCTTAGTAATTATACATTCTTCAAAATGAAAGGTCAGACTGTCCTACCCCAGTGAAATTGTCACACGAACCATTAGCCATTTAAGCCAATGAAGTCCTGTCTTTGGTGTTTTGATCGATTTCAAAAGCTGTTCTGAGTTTCCAGTGCCTTGCTCTTCTCGGTCCTGAACACTCTGTGCAGGGAAAAAAGCCAACTAGAAGAGCAAACCACTGCATCAAGTGAACTCTTTGTGAGCAGAGATGCTAAATCTGAGACACACCGACCCTTGTCATTTGGAGTCTGCAGCTTCGCCTCCTTCTCAAGTGTCCAAAGATACCTGCCTGAAGCAAGACGTGCTGACCAGAAAGAGTTAACACCACTCTTAGGATCCTCCTGCAGTCTTGTACAGGCGTCATTTGGGGGTATCATTTTGGGGTAATCTCTGAGCTTTTCTTTAGCAAATTCTCATTTTTGTGCTCTATTTTGAAAGCTCTTACCAAAATTCTGCATCCCTCAGAGGCAAGGATTTCTCTTCTGGGATTTATCTGTAAACAAAACGAGTTAAGATGGGAGATGCAGAAATGAGAGAAGATAAGATATAGAACTAGTACCAGGAGGCTGGGTTCTAGCCTTAGGTCTGGCAGTAAGCAAATATGTGACTTTAGGCAGGTGGGTTGACCTTCATGAGTTCTCTGTTTCCCTAGGTTGAACTTTATCTGCTTTTTTATTTTTATTTTTTTATCAGACAGAGTTTCACTCTGTCACCCAGGCTGGAGTGCACTGGCACAATCTCGACTCACTGAGGCGAGGTGATCCTCCTGCCTCAGCCTCCCAAGTACCCGAGTAGCTGAGACCACAGGCACGGACCACCACACCCAGCTAATACTTTGTCTTTTTGTGGAGATAGGGTTTCACTATGTTGCCCAGGCTTATCGCAAACTCTTGGGCTCGAGCGATCTGCCTGCCTTGATCTCTCAAAATGCTGGCATTACAGGTGTGAGCCACTGTGCCAGGCTCGTCTTCAGCTTGTAGGCTGAATTCTGGGGTGCTCCAGAGACATAAAGTCAAGGTCATCTGAACCCCCATTCTTAGACCAATTCTGTATCTTACCTGCTGGGCTGAAAAAATATCTAACACCTATATAGGTGTCAGGCACTACTCTAAGGCCAGAAAGGCTTCAAGGAGGCAGTAAATAGAGTCTGGAAAAAGAAAGAAGAAATCGATACTGGAAGCTGAAGAAAGGACAAGCCATGATTTGTAGTGGCAGAAAGTTTAGCAACATATTCACCTGCAATAAGTTAGAAGATAGAGGGTATACCCAACAGCCACCTGAGTCTGACTTTGCTGAAGGCAAATGGCACGAGCCACTGCATGGCATGTGCCCAGGGTGGACTGTAGAGTGGCTGCAGGAAAACGCCTCCTCTGGGTTCAGGGCCTGAAGCAGGTGTTAGTCACAGCTCAACAGATAAAAAAGAAAAAAGAAAAAAGAAAAAAAAACCATGACTCTTCTGAGGTCAGGAGCGGGAATCTTTCTATAAAGGAGACCCTTCAGCCTGGAGACTTACAGCAAGACTTCAGGGCAGAGCCAAGAGTCTCAGAAGGTTTGGAGGCCTGAATCTGTCCTTGATCATTGCGTCCAAAGGAAAGAAGATTTCCATGGTGTCTCCATCTCCCGAGAGCCTAAGAGCCTGTGTAATGACACAGGGTTTAACCAATGTTGGGTGAGCCAGCTCCGCTTTTATTGGATTCTGCTCCTTCCCAAGAAGACTTTGAAAGAATCAAGTACCAGGCATCAGCTACAATCACAAATGTAGCTATGCATTCCGCCTGAGGGTCGGGGAATAGTTCAAAGGCCCTCTAGAGATATCATGCTGGCCGGGCACAGTGGCTCAAGCCTGTAATCCCAGCACTTTGGGAGGCCGAGACAGGAGGATCACGAGGTCAGGAGATCGAGACCATCCTGGCTAACACGGTGAAACCCCGTCTCTACTAAAAAATACAAAAAGCTAGCCGGGCGAGGTGGCGGGCGCCTATAGTCCCAGCTACTCGGGAGGCTGAGGCAGGAGAATGGCGTAAACCCGGGAGGTGGAGCTTGCAGTGAGCTGAGATCCGGCCACTGCACTCCAGCCACGGTGACAGAGTGAGACTCCGTCTCAAAAAAAAAAAGGAGATATCATGCTGTTGACGTAAGAAGCCAAGTCTTCATGGATTATCGAACAGCAAACTACATGTGAACTTGAAGTTGGAACAAGGAAGAAAACTATGGATGAAAGGGAGAAATTGCAAAAAAGCTCTGTCCAGTATGTTCCTTCTCAGAACCAAGACAGAGTGAGGATACTTGCATTTGAGATGACTGTATATTAAAGAGAAGGCTGTAACTAAACAGGCAACTCCATGGCAAAGCATTTATTTATTTATTCATTCATTCATTTATTCATTCATTCATTCAAGACAGGGTCTTGCTCTGTCATGCAGGCTGGAGTGCAGTGGCATGATCTCACCCCACTGCAACCTTCCTCTCCTGGGTTCAAGTGATTCTCCTGCCTCAGCCTTTGGAGTAGCTGGGACTATAGGCATGTGCCGCCATGCCCAGCTAATTTTTGTATTTTTAGTAGACAGGGTTTCGCCATGTTGCCCAGGCTGGTCTCAAACTCCTGGGGCAAAGCATTTTTCAAGATGGGTTTGTTCTTACATAAGTAGAAAGATTCACCATGAAGATTTTATTATATTCTACTTTAGAAAAATACACAAGCGTGCACACACACACACACACATACACACACAAAGATGATGGTTTGACAGATTGATGATAGGAAACAGGTGAGCCTTTCCACACACATGACATTCACCTACAGCAAAATCCAAACTAAGGTGATCCACAATGAATATAATAATGTTGAAAACATTTTGGTTTAACCTCCAAACTTATTTCTCCAAGAACTAAAATGCCATCAACGGGATTCACTTAGAACAAATTTGAAACATAATTTAGACTTAGGTAATCATAAGGGAAATTGTACAAGGAGAAAGTCATCTCAGTGTGATAGAGACAAATAAATCATTCTGCTATGGCTCATCCAATGTTGAATGTAATTATCCAAAACTCTGAATGTAATGATTATGTGAAAGCCTTGGGTCAAAAGTCAAACTTCATCATATGTTTTAGAATTCACAGCGGAGACAAGCACTATGGAAGTAATGAATCTGAGAAAAGAGATTAATGAGAGCATAACTCTTACTCAAGAAAGAAAACTTTACCAGAGCAAGAGGCCCCGCAATTGCAGGCAAAGTGGGGAAGCCTATAGCCAGAAATCACATATCATTAAGTGTCACAAAATTCAAACATGAGAGAAACCTTATGAATGTCATCATGTGGGAAACCTTTTTTCTTTTCAAAAATAACACACACTTCATTGTACATCAGAGAATTCATACTGCAAGAAGTCCTTGTGGATGTAATCAACATGGAGAAATCTTTCGCTACAATTCATCCCTCGTTACATACTACCATGGATTTCATACAGAAAAGAAACCCTATGAATGCACTGAATATGGGGAATCCTGCTTTGGTAACACACATCTCACTGCACATCAGGGCTAGGGTGGGTGTTTATTACTTCCAACTGAGTCAGGACCCCAGCAGGAAACAGATGGGCCTTTTAAATTAAGCTAATTCGGCCGGGCGCGGTGGCTCAAGCCTGTAATCCCAGCACTTTGGGAGGCCGAGATGGGCGGATCACGAGGTCAGGAGATCGAGACCATCCTGGCTAACACAGTGAAACCCCGTCTCTACTAAGAAATACAAAAAATAGCCGGGCGAGATGGCGGGCGCCTGTAGTCCCAGCTACTCGGGAGGCTGAGGCCGGAGAATGGCGTGAACCCGGGAGGCGGAGCTTGCAGTGAGCTGAGATCCGGCCACTGCATTCCAGCCTGGGCTACAGAGCGAGACTCCGTCTCAAAAAAAATAAATAAATAAAATAAATAAATAAATTAATTAATTAATTAAGCTAATTCAAATAGAATTTATTCACAAATGTATTATTTACAAAGTGTAGGTGTAGGTGAAAGGAGTTAGCCAACTTGGGTCCCTGGGGAACCTCCAACCCACCCAACAAGTGCTTACACTTGTGCAGATGTTTTGTGCAGATATTTTGTGCAGATAAGGGAACTTGCACAGGGGGCTTGCCTAAGCATGCTCACAGCAGACTAAGGGTCTGCATGTGCACTGGGGGAATGAGGTGACACCACCAAGAATTTATGCCTTATACAAATAGGGAATCCAGCCCCATCAGCATATGAGCATATATATACATACACACACACACACATATGCCCTTGTATTCAACTGTGAGGGGGCAACCAGCAACCTGCTTTCCAGGGCCCCTCTCTTAGCTGAGTAGCTGAGAGCTTTCCTTTACTTAATAAATTGTACTCCATTCACTCTTTGGTGACCACATGCCTAATTCTTCCCGGTCATGAGACTATAACCTGGACTTAGCTAAGGAGCAAAAAATTCTGCATCATAGGGGAACCGCAAGAGACATGGCAGTAACTCAAGGCACTGAGCCCAAGGAGACAAAGAATAAAGTTGAAAGGAGAGAGATGTTAGAGAAGGCTGATTTCAAAAGAGCTGTGGGGATACAAGGAGGCAGCCAGAGGAATTCATTGTCCAACCTCACTCACTCATCCCTCCCCGTCACATCTCCACTCCTGTGCCATGGGTGAGTCCTATCAGAAGCCAGAGGGCAACATGCTTGGAGGGGTCAAGTCCTCCAGGCATTGTCTTCACAACTCTGTCCTCTATCCTGGGCTCTGCACCTAGTACAACAATTAAATTTGTTTACTTTGTTACAAGTAAAATTGTTTACTTCCAGGGTTTTTTTTTTTTTTTAACCAGGAATTAGGGTTACTAAGAGTTAAAGTTTTAACTAATATATAAAGAAAAAATTCTGTATATAAAATGGACAAAAAGAGTAGGACATGTTTAGGGCAAGATAGGTTATAAGAAAGACATAAATATGTGGCTTTTGTTGAAGCCAGAGTTGAAGGGAGCCTGTGATGTGGTCAGGCTTCCAGGGCAGTGGGCAGGTGCAGAGTGGGGAAGACGGGTCTGGCAGACAAACAGAAGATGCCCAGTCCAGCGACCAGGAGCCCTCTGAGTAGTGACCTGGCTGTTTTGTTCCCCAATGACTCCCAAGGCATGCTTCAAAGCCTGGCCCAGAACAGGCACTCAATGAAAACTATTGAATGAAGAAGGCAACTCATAGCAAGTAGATCTGGGGACAGGCTGCCATTCAGCAGGAGAAAACTCACAACTCCTGTTTTCTTCAAGAGCCTTGGGGAGCACAGGAACAAGATGCTGTTGTAACCCACATTAGATGGTCACCAAACAATTACATTAAAAAAAAAAAACATAATGCAGCAAGAGCTGATAACCTTAAACAGAATGAGAAAGATGAAAGTGAATCTATGGGCACTGTAGTGGAAGCTTGCAATGTATGTTCCATCAAATCCCTGCAATTCTGACCAGCAGGTGCTTCCTCGCCTTCAGTAAGTAAGAACACTCAGGCTCTGAGGGCTTTGTAAGTTTCCTACGGTCACATGGTAAATTGAAATTGGGATTTGAATTCAGAACTATCTGCATTTTAAATCTGGTGTTTTCCCATGTTGCGGGACGTGGGATAAACTCTGCTCTTGTTGAAAGACTAAAACAGATACAGCTGAGAATAACTTAATAGTTTTAAGAAAATGCCTCCACTCTGATGATGTGTCACAATAGCCACTAACACATTTTCTTTTATAAGCACTGACAAAAGCAGCTATTAGGTGCCAAATTCATGGCTCCAGACCCCATAAGCAAGTTAATGATTGACTTACTAACCCCCTTGCTGTTCCTTAACATTTGAAATGAAATGGGCAAAGTGCTTTTATGTACTATAAAAGAAAGTGGCAGCTCACTAAGTGCAAAGAAAGGCCATTTTTACAACACATTTCTATTTATAATTATTGGCATTTGTGCTTTAATGGAAAATGGAAATCCTACTGCTTACCACATTGAATCCCTCTTAAGAGAAAGCTAATAAAAAATCGGCTGGGCACAGTGGCTCACGCCTGTAATCTCAGCACTTTGGAGCCCTAGGCAGGTGGATCATGAGGTCAAGAGTTTGAGACCAGCCCGGCCAACATGCTGAAAGCCCGTCTTCACTAAAAATACAGAAAAAAATAGCTGGGCGTGCCAACTTGGTGAAACCCCGTCTTTACTAAAAATACAGAAAAAATAGCTGGGTGTGCTGGCACATGCCTGTAGTCCCAGCTACTTGGGAGGCTGAGGCAGGAGAATCACTTGAACCCAGGAGGCATAGGTTGCAGTGAGCCGAGATCATACCACTGCACTCCAGCCTGATGACAGAGCAAGACTCCATCTCAAAAAAATATCAAATTTACCTTGAAAACAAAACTACATTTTTAAATAGCCTGGCTGAGTTTCCCAGTAGAACTACTTTTCCTAGAAAACTCAGAGGTGACTTTGAACTACAAAGAAATCCCTTCTCTTTCTTAAGAACTAGCTTTTCCCTGGAAAGCCCCCTGCTATGGGAAGACTTTGCTGACTACAGTAGCATCAGTGATCAGCTCCTCCTCCTCTGAATGGCTTTAGCATTTATTACAAGCAACTCTTAGTTCTTTTATTAACAAATGATTTTTTGAGCACCTACCCACACCAATTCCTAAACCAGGGAATAGAGCATGCAGAAGATAGAGAAGGGCTCTACGCTCATGAATCTTAAGCCACCAAATAACGAAACAGAATACTACCAATTGTGATAAGAGTTACTGATGGCAGCAGTGGCCCATCTAGAGTGACCACTGCCATGACACCGGCTACAGCGGGGAGGCACAGTTGGACCTCCCACTCCACAGAGCGGGCAGGAGCTCCACCCTCCCCAAGTGCCACTGCAGCAACCCTGGTATGGCTCCAGGTGTCTCTGTGCTCTTGGGGGCCCAGGGAGGCCCCCCTCCCCGCTGCACTCAGAAGTGCCTGCTCCTGCTACCTGATTTCTCTCTGCTTTCAGTGCCCTTTCCAATCTCAGAGGCATGGCCAGTGCTGCACACTCCATGAAGCCGGCAGGAACCAGGGACAAGTAGGAGCCCTGCCCCTTCTGAGTTGGTGGGGCAGGAGCTCCCTGGGTGCAGCTGCAGCTGCCCAAGCCCAGCTGTGGACCCAGGCCTCTCTGTGCTCTTGGGGGCCTGGGAAGGCTCCCTCCCCACTGCAGGCTGGGAAGTGCCTGCCCCACTGCCTGTCCTCTCCCCACTCCCAGTAACTTCTCCAATCATGGAGCAAGGTTGGGGCCAAGCCTGGGCACTGTTGCAGCCTGGCCAGGTGGGCATACGCTTGGGGCAGTGCTGACATGCCAGCCCCCTGCCACCTGGGCCCCCTCTTGACTTTGGGCACCAATGAGCACAGGAGGGAAGCTAGGAGGGGGCTAAGGATCTACCCTCTCCAGTGCCTCCTCTCTGCCGAGAGCAGCAGATGTTGGGTGACCAGCTGCAGAGAGGAGTTGCCCTCTCTGCTGAGAGCTGAACACTCACTGGGATGACCTGACTACAGAGAAGAACCACCCACTCTAGGGCCTCCTCTCTGCTGAGAGCTGAACACTCACTGGGATGACCTGACTACAGAGAGGAGCTACCCACTGTGGGTCTCCCCTGAGCTGTTCTAACACTCCATAAATCTTCTCTTTGTCTTGCTCACCCTCCACTTGTCTGCATACCTCATTCTTCCTGGATGCAGGATAAGAACTCAGGCAAAAGCGCCATCAGGCACAGAGGTTTCTGGCCAGAAAAGCAGCAACACCCCAAAAATCCTGTACCATTTGTGGGGGCTTGTCTGGGATCTGCAGAAGGTCGACTAAAAACAGATTTGCTTCCTGTCCTTTTTTTTGTTTTTGTGTTTTGTTTTGTTTTGTTTTTTGGAGTCTCTAAACTCCACCATAGTCAAAATGAAAGAAAAATAAAAATACCAGGCCTCTGTCAGCCAGTTAAAAGTGACTAGTGTGGGCGCTGCACAAGACACAGAATACAGGCTTGCTGGGGAGGACACTGTCAACCCCCCATTCCCCTCAGGGGTTGGGAATGTTGGCTTTGTTCCAACCCAGTTTTTCTTCACAAGGGTCTAGCCATAGCACGGGACCAGAAAGAGGTCCTGGGTAGGGCAACTGAGGGTATTTGGCTGAGGCTACACCTCAGTGTTATCCAAATGCCCCTGGACTAACTCCAGTCCCCAGCCACCCATTAGGGTGTCAGCACTAGGAGCTCCATCTTACCTATCATTTTTTCTTTCTTTCTTTTGCGGTTATCATGGTTTCTAATTCTTCTTTACATACAATATTAAATGTTAAGGATATTGTTGAAAATGACAGAAATATTATGGGGTAGAATGAGTATTCGGCTTAGTCATCAGGAGTGTACATGAGAACAATGTGGTGTCTGCCTTTTCTTAGCAGGAGTATATAACAATTGAGAGTTCTCTTTCCCCTGTTGAAGGAGCTCACATGCATAGGGCAAGAGGCTTTTTTTCCCCAGGCATCTTCCCCTCCCCTGCACTTAACTTGTCCTTTTGGGAGGTACCTTGTTGGGCCAGGACCCCAATTCCCAGGACTCCCTTTATCTCCCTTGGTTGAGGAGGACATGGCCCCACAGCTTATGATAGGGAAGCAACAGAGGGGCTGTCCCACCCGTTGCTGGCTACAATTTGGCAAGAACCACCTGGGACTAATTTAATGAGTCCATACATCCTTCTGAGGCACACTTTTCCCCCCAAGCTTCAGTTTGAGGCCCTAGAAAGGAAAACTAGATCCGAGGGCTCCAGAGACAGAAGACAGCAGAAGTCAAGGTGCACAGCACAGCTGAGCAGTCCAGTTAAGAACCTGTCCCTCCCGACTGTAAACTAGTTCAACCATTGTGGAAAATAATGTGGTGATTCCTCAAGGATCTAGAACTAGAAGTACCATATGACCCAGCCATCCCATTACTGGGGATATACCCAAAGGATTTTAAGTCACGCTGCTATAAAGACACATGCACAAGTATGTTCACTGTGGAATTATTCACAATAGCAAAGACTTGGAATCAACCCAAATGTCCATCAGTGACAGACTGGATTAAGAAAATGTGGCACATATACACCATGGAATACTGTGCAGCCATAAAAAAGGATGAGTTCGTGTCCTTTGTAGGGACATGGATGCAGCTGGAAACCATCATTCTCAGCAAACTGTCGCAAGAACAGAAAACCAAACACCGCATGTTCTCACTCATAGGTGGGAATTGAACAATGAGAACACTTGGACACAGGAAGGGGAACATCACACACCAGGTCCTATTGTGGGGAGGGGAAGGGGAGAGGTATAGCATTAGGAGATATACCTAATGTACATGATGAGTTAATGGGTGCAGCACACCAACATGGCACGTGTATACATATGTAACAAACCTGCATGTTGTGCACATGTACCCTAGAACTTAAAGTATAATAATAAAAAAAAAAAAAAAAGAAAGAAAGAAAAGAAAAAGAACCTCTCCCTCCGTAAACCCAGCCACTTTCCTCCCAGAGGGAGATGGGAAGCTTGAACATGACTATAAACAGATAGTAGTGCCAACTTATGAGGCCAGAGAGGACCTCAAAGAAACCCCCTTAGAGAACTCAGGATGCGTTCTCTTTATGGACGGAAGCTTCTTTGTGGAGCAAAGGATCCATAACGCGGGGTACGCAGTGGTCACCCTGAATGACGCTACTGAGAGTGCGCCTCTCTCCTCGGGCGCAAGTGCTCAACTAGCTGAGCTAATTGCCCTCACGAGAGCACTTGATTTCAGCAAGGGGAAAATAGTTAACATTTATACTGATTCTAAGGACACTTTCCTAGTCCTCATGCCTATGCCACTATCTGGAAAGAGAGGGACTTCCTCATAGCCAATGGGTCTCCCATTAAATACCAGCAGGAAATCAACAGACTATTATCTTCAGTCTTTCTTCCATGGGAAGTGGCAGTAATACACAGTAAAGGCCACCAGAAAGGGAGAGATGAAGTAGCCAAGGGAAATAAGTTGGCAGACCAAGCAGCTAAGTCAGCAGTGAGAGGGCCCCAGATTTCTGATCCACTCGAGGCCCCTATGATCTGGGAAGGCAACACAAAAGAAATAAAACCTCAGTATTCTTCTGTGGAGATAGAACGGGCTGCTTCTCAGGGATATACCCTTCAGTCCTCAGGAAGGCTGCAATCGGGGGACAGCAAGATTCATCTACAAGGTTCCAGCCAATGGAAAGTCCTTAAAATCCTTCACCAAGTCTTCCACCTAGGTAAGGATAAAACCTATCAAACGGGCCAAAGGTTGTTCTCTGGTAAAAATTGGCTGAAAACCAACAGGTCATTAATGCTCGTGAGACTTGCCTTAAAAATAATCCCCTCAATCAATGGCTTCTCCACCCTGCAACCCAAAGCATAGGAGGTTACCCAGGGGAAGAGTAGCAGATGGATTTCACCCATATGCCAAAGACAAGGGGCATCCAGTACCTCCTAGTATGGGTAGATACCTTCACTAACTTGGTAGAAGCATTTCCATGTCAAACAGAGAAAGCCTCTGAGGTGACAAAAGTACCCATTAACAAAATGATGCCTTGCTTTGGACTTCCTAAGTATGTCCAGAGTGGTAGTAGCCCCTCGGTTCAAGGTGGCTGTCATGCAAGGGGCCCCAAAGGCACTAGACATAAAATTTCATCTTCGTTGTGCTTGGAGACCACAATCCTTGGAAAAAGTAGAGAAGAGAAATGATATTATGAAAAGGCACCTCAGGAAACTGGCTCAAGAGACTCGTCTCCCCTGGGTTACTCTTCTCCCCATAGCCCAACAACCTGTTAGGAACACCCCTTCAAAGCTGGGTTTAAGCCCCTTCGAAATGATGCATGAATGGCATTTTCTCACCAATGATTTCTTGCTAGACCAAGAAACCTCTGATTTAACTAAACATATAACCTCTTTGGCCCGTTTCCAATAGGAACTGAAACAACTATCAGAGGCCCAACCCCGTGAACTGGGGACCCCTCTATTCAACCTAGGGGACTCACTACTTGTAAAGGTTCTCCCTTTGCTTTCTCCCTCTCTAGGCCTGGAATGAGAGGGAGCTTACACTGTACTTTTTTCTACTCCTACAGCAGTAAAGGTCACTGGAACAGATTCTTGTATTCATTATACTCGAGTTAAGGCCTGGGAAACCAATGAAATGGCCTCTGTTGACCCAGGAGAGTACCTAAAGTACGGAGTGAAGAAATCAGGGACTTCAAGCTAAAAACCACAAAGATTAGCAAAAAGGTAAGTGCTAATAATTAACCCTCCAGGGATATCCTATGCTTAACTATTCTCGCCTTTGTACTGTTCCTCACCATAGGCATCTTTATCAAGGATCCTTCCCAAGGGATTATCTACTCCCCTAAACAGTTATTTCTCTTTTAAAATTTAACTGTCCCCATAGAAGATTCAATTTCTTCTACCAGTGTGAAATAGCTCTAGCCCATCGCATATTTAACCTCCTTGTAAAATTTGTTTCTTCTCACCTAAAAGCAATTAAATTTCAAGTGGTTATGCAACTGGAGCCTCAGATGATGGCTCCTTTTTTACTGGGAACCCTTAGATAGGCCTCTGAGAGAGAACTGACTGCTGTTTTCCCCAAAACAATGCCCCCTGTCAGCATGAAGCAGTTAAAAGCAACCATCATCCCTATCCTAACAGCAGTGAGATGTACTTCTTCAGAGGGGGATTGATGGCAGCAGTGGCCTATCTAGAGTGGCCACCGCCAAGACACCAACTGCAGTGGGGAGGCATGGCCAGTGTTGCTGCAGCTGCCCTGGCATGGCTCAAGACCTGAATGTTTCTGTGCTTTTGGGGTCCTGGGGAGCTCAAAAGTGCCTGCTCCTGCTGCCTGACTTCTCCCTGCTGTCAGCGGCCTCTTTTTTACCAGAGCTGCACAATCCATGGAGCCATTGGGAGCTGGGGACAAACAGGAGCCCCACTGCTTCCAAGTTGGTGGGGCAGGAGCTCCCAAGGTGCAGATGCAGCTGCCTCAGCCTGGCTGCAGACCCTGGCATCTCTGTATTCTTAGGGGCCCAGGAAGGCCCCACTGTCCCCCGCTGGTTCAGGCCTGCCTGGCCTCTCCTTGCTCCCAGCACCCACTCTGATAAGGGAGCAAAGTTGGGGTCAAGCCTGGGCACTGTTGCAGCACAGCCAGGCGGACGCACGCTTGTGGCAGCACTGACACACCAGACTCCTGCCACCCCAGCCCCTTCCAGACTTTGGGCCTCAACGAGTACAGGAGGGAAGATGAGGAGGGGCTGAGAGCAGCTCAGCACTGGCCTGCAGGTGCCCCTTGGCACAAACAGCCTGAGCATCATGAACAGAAGGGGAAGCGGACAGGCTCCTGGGCAGAAGGAGAGGGGTCTCCGGTGAAGACCCACCTTCAGGCCAGAGAAAGACTGGAGGCTGGGGACCGGGATGCCAGTCCTGCACACTGGAGGGGGAACTCATGGTGCTTTTTCCTGCCCATGATCCAATCAGCAAACACTTCCTGTCTCTGAAGATATAGAAACCCTGGACTCAGCCAGAGCAGAGCAGACATCAAGATGACCAGCTGCAGAGAGGAGCTACCCTCTCTGCTGAGAGCTGAACACTCACCAGGATGACCTGCCTACAGAGATGTGCTACGCACTGCGGGTCTCCTCTGAGCCGTTCTAACGCTCAGTAAAGCTTCTCTTAGTCTTGCTCACCCTCCACTTGTGTGCATTCCTCATTCTTTCTGGATGCAGGACAAGAATGAAGGCAAAGGCACCACTGACCACAGAGGTTTCCAGCCACAAGAGCAACACCCCAAAGATCCCATAACATTATGATGGAAATAAATCAGTTGATATTCTTTAAATAATGAGATTCAGAAACTATTACAGAGTTTATACAAGCACAGGCTTAAGGATGGCCACCTGGAAAACACAGGCTCCAAAAGAATGGGTCAGCATTGCAAAGTGGGGAAGTAAGGGTTTTACTTACATAGACAGTGAATGGGGCTGCAACCCTGTCTGCAGGAGATCAATATATACGTTACAGTGATTTGATTGGTTACCGCTTGCTACATTCCAAGGACGATTGCTTTAACATTCCATGAGGAGGGGTGATGATCTAAAGGGGTCTTATCCTTGGTGTCATCTCTGTGGCCTTTCCTAATCATTTATAGGAAAAAGCAGAAGTTGTAACTGCATGCTATATGACTCAGACCACATAGCCACCACATGCCTCTCAAGGCTCAAAATAGTTTAAAGTTTCAACTGCTTTAAGTTTGAATTATTTAATTTCACATCATTGAAAGTGACTGGGTTGACGGCAGTGGTATCCTAGTAAATGTTTAACCACCAGCTCTCCAGAGAGAAATAAGCTCTGATTTAGAGCATTTGCCAATTTCTTTTGTGCAAATGCTCTCACCAAGGCTGATCTCAAGCTACTAACATGACACCATTGAAAGTGGACTTGGGAAGAGATGTGGAGCAGCATACCCTTGTATAAGATGTCCACTATACAGAGAGAGCAGACATACATAACATCAAAAGCATGAATAAAACTACAATGCAGTAAAATGTGTCTGCTTTCTGAACACTTGTATAAAGCTGCTGATATCCTGTACTGAAAGGCCACTTCGCAAGAATGCAACATGTAATAATGTTTAAAAACAACTTGAATGAAAGAACTTTAAGTTTTGATGTTATAAATATGTTTCTCTCAAGTTGTTTTCATCAGGCGGGTATGAAGGCTGAGGTATGAGGACTGACTGAGGCCAGGAGTTCGAGACCAGCCTGGGCCACATATCTACATTAAAAAAAAAAAAAAGTTTTAGATTAGCCGGGCATGATGCCTGCAGTCCCAGC
Organism: Theropithecus gelada; assembly: GCF_003255815.1. Taxonomy (NCBI): domain Eukaryota; kingdom Metazoa; phylum Chordata; class Mammalia; order Primates; family Cercopithecidae; genus Theropithecus; species Theropithecus gelada. The sequence continues at coordinate 46,331,652 of NC_037678.1, read as the reverse complement.
TACTTGGGAGGCTGAGGTGGGAGGATCAACTGAGGCCAGCCAGGAGTTTCAGACCAGCCTGGGCAACATGAAAGACCGCATCTCCACCAAAAAATATATATATATATTTTTTAAATTAGTCAGTCATGGTGGCACATGCCTGTAGTCCCAGTTACTTGGGAGGCTGAGGTGGGAGGGTCACCTGAGCCTGGGGAGGTCAAGGCTGCGGTGAGTTGTGACTGTGCTACTACACTCCAGCCTGGGAGACAGAGTGAGACCAAATCTCAAAGAAAAAAATTTTTTCAAGTCTTCTCTAAGGACAAGAAGCAATATACTTTATGTATAAGAGTCTTCAATATTTTTAGTGTAACTAACAACACTGACAATGCCTAGTAAATACATCGTTTTGAAGAGAAGGAAGAAAATGCAGTGAAATAATTAAGAACTGATCTCAAAAACAAAATGTTGGTCTCAAAAACCATTCCCCACTAAAAACCAGGCTCTTTGGTGAAGTGGTTGATTTCAGGGCTGGAACAGGGAAAGTACAAGATATACCTGAAACCTCTTGTTATAACAGAAAATAAGAAAGTGGTTGAAACAATGATGGCATGTCAAAAGGAGCAGCTCCCACTGGGTAAATCTGGGGCAACTTGAGTACCAAAATGATTAAGGACAATAGTGAATTTTTAAAAACCATTGGGAAAGACAGGAATCCATGAGTCTGTACTGCTGAGAAATAGAAAGATAAATAAGTAAATACAAGAAAAATGAAAAGGAGAGGGGAGTAATATGGTTTGGATGTGTGTCCACTCTGAATCTCATGGTGAAATGTGATCACCACTGTTGGAGATGGGACCTGTGGGAAGTATTGGATCATGAAGCCAGATCCCTCATGAATGGCTTAGCCATTGTTGGCGACGCGTACGTTCTCGCTCAGTTAGTTCACGTGAGATCTGGTTGTTTAAAAGAATCTGGGACGTCCCCCTTCTCTCTCTTGCTCCCCCTCACCATGTGATACACCAGCTCCCCTTTGCCTTCCACCATGATTGTAGGCTTCCTGAAGCCTTCACCAGAAGCAAATGCCAGCACCACGCTTCCTGCACAGACTGCAGAACCACGAGCCAATTAAACTTCTTTTCTTTATACATTGCCCACCCTCAGGTGTTTCTTTATAGCAATGCAAAAACAAACTAACATGGGGAGGTTCTTATTTACAGAAGATGTTAACTGCCAACTGGCAAATGGCAGGAAGTGGCAGATTTGTAGAAATCATTGATTAATTCAGGCAAAAATCATTAAAGAATGCCAAGTCTAGGGGAAAATTTTGATGAGAAACAATATATATGAATGATCTTATAGTGTCTCTATACAAATTGCTTCTTTAATACAAGAAAAACAGTTTCTGTTCAGCTGAGAAGTCACCTAGGTGATAAAAATTAACATCTCTAGTGAGGTGCAGGTGGACATAGTGTATCTACAAATGGGACAATCTGAGAGGGTTACAACGTTACTATATAGTATCTCAAATAGAAATGGAAAGCCTGAATCTAACCATGAGGAAATTTAAAATAACTACCAAAAAAGTAACAATTTTATAAAAAAGGATGGGGGGGGTGCTATATTATTCCAGAACGTTAAAAGAAAGGCTATGAAGGAATAGAAAACCAAAAACCATACGTTCTCACTTTTAAGTTATGAGTATGCAAAGGCATGCAGAGTGATGTAATGAACTCTGAAGACTCAGAAGTGGGAGGGGGCAAGGGATAAGAAGATCAGATTGAAATTAATGTATTACAGCAATGATTAAAAGTGTCCCAATGTGGAAAATAAATTCTACAGTCACCCTACCTATTAGTTCTCCAGAGAAACACAACTCACAGGAAGTATAAGTAGATATATATATATATGTATATATATATATAGAGAGAGAGAGAGAAATAGATATAGATAGATAGATAGATAGATAGACAGACAGACAGACAGATAGATAGATAGATAATGTTTTAAGGAATTGGCTCACCCAATCGTGGAGGCTTGGCAAATCTAAAATCTGTGGAGTAGTCCAACAGGCTGGAGACCCAGGGAAGAGCTGCAGTTCAAGTCCAAAGGCCTTCAGTAGGCCAGCCTCCCTCTCCTTCTGTGGACCTCTGTCTTTTTCTATGAAGGCATTCAACTGGTTGGGTGAGGTTCACCCACAAATTGGAGGGTAATCTGCTTTACTAGAAGTCTACTTACTTAAATGTTAATCTCATCTGAAGAATAATTTCATAGAAACATCTAGAGTAGTGTTTGACCTAATACCTGAGTACCATGGCCCAGCCAAGTTGACACATAAAATTTGCCATTACACCAAAGTGGAAGGCGATGAGATGAAATTCTACAGGCTCTCCCATATTCAACTCAGCACCCAGTGACTAAAGCCCTTAGGGTGTCATAAGCATGTTCTTAAAAATAACTTTCTATATGGAACTATAAAAGACCTTGAATAGCCAAAGCACTCTTGACCAAAAAAGAAAAAAAAAAGTTGGAGGCAGTTAGAAGCACTATACTACCTGACTTCAAAATATACTACAAAGCTATAGTAACCAAAACAGCATAGCATTGGCATAAAAACAGGCACATGGACCATCAGAGCAGAATAGAGAACCCAGAAATAAATCCATGCGTCTAAAGCCAACTAACTTTTGACAAAGGTGCCAAGAAAACACATTGGAAAAAGGAGAGTCTATTCAATAAATGGTGCCAGGAAAATTAGATATCCACATACAGAAGAATGAAACCTGATACTTATCTTTCACCAAATACAAAAATCAACTCAAAATGGATTAAAGGCTTAAGCATGAAACTCAAAACTATAAAATTACCAGGAGAAAACATAGGGGAAATGCTTCATGACATTGAACTGGACAAGGGTTTTCTGCATAAGACCTCAAAAGCACAGGCAATCAAAGCAAAAATGAGCAAATGGCATTACATCAAACTAAAAAGCTTCTGAACAGCAAAGAAAACAATCAACAAAGAGACAATCTACAGGAAATATTTGCAAACCATACATCTGACATTCTTGTGATATATTCACGGTATATTCCTGAATGGGTGGCTCACGTGATATATTGTAATATACTCATGATATGTAAAAATCTCAACTCAATAGGAAAAATACCTAATTTTAAAATGGGAAAAAGACTGTAATAGACATTAGAAATAAGACATATAATTAGTCAACAGGTATCTTTAAAAAATGTCCAACATCTCTAATATCAGGGAAATGCAAATCAAAACAATGATGAGATATCACTTCACTCCAGTTAGAATGACTATCATTGAAAAGACAAATGAAAAGATGTGTTGGCAAGGATGGGGAGAAAAGAGAACACTTACACACTGTTGGTAGAAATGTAAATTAGCATAGCCATTATGGAAAATAGTATGGAGATTCCTCAAAAAACTAAAAATAGAACTATCACATGATCCAGCAATTTTACTACTAGATATACATCCAAAGGAAATGAAATTAGTATATCAAAAAGATATCTCCATTCCCATATTTACTGCAGCTCTATTCACAATAACCAAGATATGAAATCAATCTAAGTGTCTAACAGCAGATGGATGGATAAAGAATATGTTGTATATGAACACAAATGGAGTAAAATTTGCCATAAAAATAATGAAATCCTATCATTTGGCAACATGGATGAGCCTGGGAAGCATTATGTTACATGAAATAAGCCACCTAGTGCAGTGGCTCACACCTGTAATCCCAGCACTTTGGGAGGCTGAGGTGGAAGGATTGCTTGAGCCCAGAAGTTTGAGACCAGCAGTGGGATGTCATCGCTACAAAATTTTTTTTAAAAAAAAGGTGTGGTGGTACGCACCTGTAGTCCCAGCTACTCAGGAGGCTGAGGCGGCAAAGATTCATATATATATGAAATATATATGTGAAATATTTCATAAATATATATATATGAATGTATATATATATTTCATTTGTACCCCATAAATATGTACAATTATTATATGTCCATGAAAATTAAAAATTTTTAAAAGAAACTTCCTTTATACTCAGCAGATGTAGGGTTAATGTGCTGAAGGAAAAGGAAAGGAAGGAAGGAGAAACACAAAATGGAAAGAAAACTGAGTGTCAGGGTCAGGTTCTCATAAACCACATTCCTCGGTATAAATATCACAATATAATCTGCCAGTGTTACTTTCCTGAAGGACAGCTGAACACAGGGTTCTGTTTTTCAGCAGCAGTTGAGGTACCTTGAACCATGAAGAACCCTTGGCATTAGAACATCATGACTTTTCAAACAAAATACAGAAACAGAAGCTACCAAACATTCACCTTTTCAATTCATCTGAAAAGCCAGCAAGTGAGATTTTTTTAAATGGCACATTTATACCAGATAATTGTCTGGCATTATTTAAAAAATGGAATGAATCTGTTTGTTGACATAGAAAGGGCAACAGGATGACATAGTTACCAAGGACACAGGCTTTGAAGTCAGACAAACCTGAGTTCAAATCTCAGCTCTGTTACTGGTAACCTGTGTGATCTTGGGCAGGTTATTCAACGTTCCTACCCTAAGCCCAAACATCTTCATCTGTAAAACATGATAAAAGTATTACTGCCCATAGGGTCATTTTATGATACCACTTTTTTTTAAGTGCATATGTGTGTGTGTGTGTGTGTGTGTATGTATATACATATACATATACATATATATACACACACACACATATATACATATATATATGTACGCACACACACACGCAAAATGTTGGGAATATATTTTTTAAGATTTCTGTGTACTTTTCATTCTGACCATGTATTATTTTAGTACAACAAAAACATAACTGTAATTAGCTAAAGAGTATACGTTCATAAAGAAAGTCCTAGAATAATGTATATTAAAGAGTTAACAGTGGTCACATCTACGGGTTGGGAGTCGCGGGCAGACAAGAGGTAAGAAAACTGGCACTTTGGCTTTATATATTTGTGTAACATTTGAACACTTTTGACAAATATGTATATATTATTGCTTTTTCATTCCAAACAAATGAAGGGGAAATGTAAAAGAAATGTAATTAGCATCTCTGTCACTCTGGCTTTGGTGACTAAGGGCATTTGCAGCAAATGATAGCCTTGACCATCCTGCCTTACTTAATTGAGTTCTCTGAAAGCCTTCCACATCACTCAGGCCTTCTTTTTTTCCCTGAAATGTTTAGCTTTAACAAAATTCTGAGTAGAAGCATGACCATGAGTCACAATTACAGGAAGGTTTTATAAATATTATGTAAAAATTACCTAAGGCAACTTGGCCAAAAATTGCACAAGTTGGTATGATTCACCCAAAGCATGGAGACGGTGTGGTGAACTGAAAAAATCCCCAACAGGCCATTTTGTTTAATATTCTCCCACATTGCCCGCATCCAGAATCTTTGGGTAAATCTTCACCTTCAAGCAATCCTGAATCCCAGTGGCACTTCACTTTCTGACCACACAAGTTCACAGATGTCACCATGAACTGAACACCAGGTGTTCAGTTCCCACCACGAGGCGCAGGTACCCTCCCTGCGCTCTGCCACATGGGAGCCTCTGTTTTGAAGAACAGTTTTTCCCTCTGCATTCAAGCACAATTTTACTCGAATTATAGAAAAGCCCAGTGGAT